>NW_026571095.1:36932971-36935471 GCF_026225935.1 Boleophthalmus pectinirostris | reverse complement strand
AAAACCAAGAGGATTTTATCCAGAGTTTCACCTTCAGTGTGACGGATTCTGATGATAAAATACACACAATATATTTTATGTACGACTGGACTCATTGGAGAGTTTACAAATGTTTATTTTATACACAACTACAGACAAATACGCACCGATTTCTATTCTATGCGCACAAATATTTTTGAAAGCTTTCTTACTCCACATCATGCGTCCAAAAGACAAACACTGTCCAGTTTTTTCTTTGCAACAGTAGCGACATAAATAAAGTGACCGACATAAATAAAGTGACCGACATGAATAAAGTGACCGACATAAATAAAGTGACCACACGAGTGAAATGAGTGTAAATAAAGAGCTGCGCTGAACCTGCACACGAACAACCTGCACTCGTACATCACTGAAAAACTAAAACATGAACTATCTCCTACGATACAAACACAGAACAAACTCAGCATCATCAGCGCCTCTTCTGTCACAAAAAACACACGTGATCCACTGAGTCGTGTCTTTTAATCCAAAAGAATCTGATCACATCAGCGACACAAGGAGCAGCTGTTTTTATCAGCGCAACAGTTTATGTAAATGAACCATGCGGTTTTACATAAACAAATGTGTCAGAGCTGAATGATCTGATCAAACAGACTGATGTGTTTATAGTTTAGATGTTGTAAAGTTGAGTTTATTTATGCAGAAGATTTGAATGAAGAATGTGTTGGTTTGATGTGTGCAGTGGATTGTGGGATTCTCACAGCTCCTCACGCTGGTTAAAACCTCCCGAGCTTCCGACGCTAAAGCAGCTCAAGGTTTGTATTTTTCCTGGTTTATTAAATTGATTTAAGTTCATTTTGCACTTGTGCATTTGTAAGATTATGTCAAGAATCCTGTGAATATTTGATCATATCACGGGGACATGAGTGTCCTGGTTTGTCTGCGCACATGTAAACACAGTGTCCCGAACACTGACAGAACCGGGACATGGAGAATAACGGACACTGATGTACATGTGACGCACTCAGTGTGTGCACCTGCAGCCTCAGTCCAGAGGAGGCGCTAGAAGAACATTTACATGATCACAGTTTTAGAGAAAGCTTTTCACAAAGTTTCTTTTGTCGCAATGATTTTAAAGTGGAATTTTAAAAATGTAAGTGCAGCAGAAACATTAGAAATGTCCCTGTGGACGTGTTTTGTGATGTGAAGACGTTCATTTGCAGAACGAACTGAACTGGAGTCAAAAAGTGACATCTGTGTTCTCTGTATGTTTAGATTAAAACATTGACGGCTCCAGCCACAGCGAGCATCAGTCTGAACCTTCATCTCAGCTTCATCTCAGCTGCATTTCTTACATGAAATGGGACCAAAAGTTCCTCTGGACGCTGAAAATGTCCCAGTTTACACCAAACACTTAGTGCAGAAAGAACAAAAATGTGACTGTTTGCTGCAGGTGTTTCAATCAGTAGGAGCAGACAGAGGGCGCTCTTGGAAAAAGGATCAAAACTAAAACACAGTGGATTCCAGGCAACTCCAAAAAAGTAGAAAAAGTAAAAAAACACACACAGACACACACAGACACACACACACACACACACACACACTACAGAGACACACACACTACAGACACCCACACACACTACAGACACACACACAAACGCCACACACAGACACACAACACAAACTACAGAGACACACACACAAACTACAGAGACACACACACACACAGACACACACACACTACAGATACACACACACACAGAGACACACACACACACACACACTACAGAGACACACACACACACACTACAGAGACACACACACACTACAGAGACACACACACACACAGAGACACACACACACACACACACACACACACTACAGAGACAGACACACACACAACAGAGACACACACACACTACAGACACACACACACCACACACACACACACACACACTACAGAGACACACACACACTACAGACACCACACACTACAGACACACACACACACACACTACAGACACACACACACACACGCTACAGAGACACACACACACACACAGAGACACACTACAGAGACACACACACACTACAGAGACACACACACACTACAGAGACACACAACACACTACAGACACACACACACACACACAGAGACACACACACACAACAGAGACACACACACAACAGAGACACACACACACTACAGTCACCGGTTCTGTTCATTGTATTTATGGAAAGAATTTTAGGTGCAGTCAGGGGCCGGAGGGTTTGGTTTGGGGACCACAGGATCTCGTCTCTGCTGTTTGCAGATGATGTTGTCCTGTTGGCTTCATCAGACCAGGACTTGCAGCACTGAGGTGGTTTGACCCGAGTGTGAAACGGCTGCAACCGCAGCACACACCACATTCACACTGGGAAATGTGTGTGAAGTGTCTTGCCTAGGGACACAATAACAGTTTTTTGTCACTGGTGCCCCCTGTGGCTCCTGGTATTCCAGTGGTCTCCATCCAACTCC
>NW_026571095.1:36872559-36932471 GCF_026225935.1 Boleophthalmus pectinirostris | reverse complement strand
ATTTTGAGGGAGGAGGGTTATAATGGAAGTTTATAACGAAAGTTTAGAATGGAAACAAATTTCCTGAACACGACGAGAGTCTAAAAAACTTCTCACGTCGCCAAAATTGATCAGATCAGGATGAAATTCACATGTCTAAAAACCTGTAAAAACTCACATCTGTGTGAATTTTTATGTCAATTGAACAATCACAGCAAAAGTTAAAATTATAAATGTTGCTTCAGATTCACAAATTTCTATACAGACCTCTGATTCAAATCTCCACAGAAATAATATTTTCAATATTTTCTGAAGTATTTATTCACTACTCAAACCATTTTAGGTGAAAAAAACTCCCCTGGTTTCTATGAAGCATAATTTTTACTAAAATTAATTTGGTTTGCTCCAGAAAAATTTAAATTTGCATTAAAACAATTTTTTACCTTGATTTTTTTAGAGGAGTCAAATAATGAGTTTCTAATGGAAGTTGATGGTTATATAAATTTCCAAAACACATTGAGTGTCTAAAATTTGTCAAATTGTGATGAAGTTCACGTGTCTCTAAAATGCTGAAAAAACTCACGTCCAAGTGAATTTTCATAGAAATTGAACAATCACTGCAAAATTATGAGAAATAAATGTTTCTTCAGATTCACAAATTTCTACACAAACCTCTGATTCAAATCTCCACAGAAACAATATTTTAAATATCTTTTGAAATATTTACTCACTGCTCAAACCATTTTAGGTGAAAAAAAACTGCCCTGGTTTCTATGAAGCATAATTTTTACAAAAATTCATTTGGTTTGCTCCAGAAAAATTAAAACTTGCATTAAAAATTATTTTCACCTTGATTTTTTTAGAGTAGGAGTCAATAAATGAGTTTGTAACGGAAGTCGATGGTTATACAAATTTCACAAACAAAAACTTCTCACGTCACCAAAATTTGTCCAATTGTGTTAAAATTCACACGTGTCTAAAAAGCTGAAAAAACTCACGTCCAAGTGAATTTTCATGGAAATTGAACAACCAGAGCCAAATTATGAGAAATAAATGTTGGGGGCTAAAACTCGGTCAATTTTGGAAAAACATTTTTTACAAAAATTCATCGAGTTTGCTCCAGAAAAATTAAAACTTGCATTAAAAATTATTTTCACCATGATTTTCGGTCGCCAAAATTGGTTTGACGTGTCTAAAATGTTGAAAAAAACTCACGTTCAAGTGAATTTTCATGGAACTCGAACAAAGTTAAAACGATAAATGTTCCTTCAAATTCACAAATTTCCCTTAAAATTGGTCCCAGGTTTAACAGATCATAAAAACATCTCCCTGAACCTCAAGATTTCCTGATTTTCACCTTGATTTTTAGAAAAGGGGTCAAAATAATGAGTTTATAACGAAAGTTGATGGTTATACAAATTTCACAAACAAAAACTTCTCACGTCGCCAAAATTTGTCCGATTGTGATAAAATTCACGTGTGTCTAAAATGCTGAAAAAAAACCTCACGTCCAAGTGAAATTTCATGGAACATTTATCGTTTTAACTTTGTTCAATTTCCTTCAAATTTACAAATTTCCCTTAAAATTGTCCCAGAGTTGAACAGATCATAAAAACTCAGCTCATGTTAAGATTTTCTGTCTTTACATTTGATGATTAAATGTAAAATAATAAACGACAGCAGCAGAAGTTCATTCACTTTAAAACAAACAAACAAACGTCTCTAAACCCAAGAGCCGTTTGTGCAGAAAAGAAGAACCGGAGTCTTTTGAGAAACGTTTGTCATAATTATTTATTTATCACAGGTACATTTACAACATGCTTCTTCTTCTGTCCCTGTGCCCCGTAGGAATGATTCTCTCCCAAACCGTCACACGCACCGACTATTACACAGTAATAAAAACATGGCTACTATTTAGTTTAAGTTAGAGTTTTATCGAGATTCAGGCCACACTACACGATACAGACTGCCGAGCGTCCAGTTTTGGTGAAACTTTGAGGTCCAGAAAACAAAAGAAAAATAATAATAATAATAATAATAATAATTACATCTCAAATATTTAGCGTTCGCAGCAGCCGGGAGTGTTTCCGTGTGGTGCAAGTGCATTAAACGGCTCAAACGTTCAAAGTGTGGGGCTAATCTACAGGTTTGTCCGAGTGCCTGGCAACGTGAACCCTGGATCTGGCGACGCGAACCCTGGATCTGGCGACGCGAACCTTCGATCTGGCGACGCGAACCCTGGATCTGGCGACGCGAACCCTGGATCTGGCGACGCGAACCTTCGATCTGGCGACGCGAACCTTCGATCTGGCGACGCGAACCTTCAATCTGGCGACGCGAATCTTGAAACTTTATTATTTTAAAAGTGAATTTTTTCGTGACGAGACGCGGAGAGAAAATCTGACAAGCACGACTCAGAAATTAAAAAAACAAAAACAAAAAACGATTCCATTTTTTAAAAGTCCCGGTTTAGACCTGGTCCAGACCTGGTTTAGACCTGGTTTAGACCCGGATTAGTCCCGTTTTAGTTTAGTCTCTGTCCAGATCCGGTTTAGATCTGGCTCAAACTGGTTTAAATTTATTCATTCTTGAGAAAATCTGAGGAGCAGGACTGAGAAATAAAGACCAACTCAATTTTTAAAAGTCCTGGTTTAGACCGGGTCCAGACCGGGTCCAGACCGGGTTTAGATCTGGCTCAGCCCCGGCTCAAAACTGGTTTAGATCCATCTTAGTTCTGTCTTAGACCTGGTTTGGACCTGGCCCAGACTTGGTTCAGACCTGGCTCAGACCTGCTCCAGATCTAGCCAAGACCTGGATCAAAACTGGTCCAGATCTGGTTTAAAACTGGTTTAAAATTGGTTTAAAACTGGTCCAGACCCGGTCCAGACCCGGGACTGTGGCGTGTCGGTGCGGCCAGGCCCTCGGTTTAAAAAAAACGACCCTTGAGACCTTCTGGAACCTTCTGTGGTCTCAGAGTTTTCGTTGGTGCTCGTTTGTTTCTTACATTCGACTGTACAGAGTGAAAAAAAAAACCTCGTCCACAAACCGACCGAAAAACCAAAAAACCACAAAACCACAAACTCAACGACGACTTTTTCTTTTTTCACTACGTTTTTTTCTACGATGTTTTTGACTTTTGAATCTTTAGGGAGTTTGAATCTGTGTCGTTCGTTCAGTCGTTTTTCAAAATAAAAATGAAAATAAGAAAGAAAAAAAAAGAAAAGAAAACGACGATTTTCTTCATTTGTCTCCAAAACTAAACCAGGACTAGACCAGGACTGAGACCAGGACTGAGACCAGGACTAGACCAGAATAAGACTGAGACTGAGACCGGGACCAGATCAAGATCAGACCGGGACTGAGACCGGGACTGAGACCGGGACTGAGACCGGACCGGGACTGAGACCAAGACCAGACCAAGACCAGACCAGGACTGAGACCGGGACCAGATCAAGACTGAGACTGAGACCAGACCAAGACCAGACCAGGACTGAGACTGGGACCAGACCAGGACTGAGACCAAGACCAGGACTGAGACAGAGATCAGGACCAGGATCGAGACCAAGACCGGGATCAGACCAGGACTGAGCCTGGGACCAGACCGAGACCGAGATCTCAGAACTGAACCGGGATTGAACCAGGTCCCATTCTCAGTCCTGGTCTCAAGTCCCAGACTCAAGTCCAGTCCTGGTTCCAGTCCCAGTTTAGTCTTGGTCTAGTCCTGGTTCCAGTCCTGGTCTAGTCTTGGTTTAGTCCTGGCTTAGTCCTGGTCTAGTCCTGGTTCCAGTCCCGGTCTCAGTCCCAGTCTATTCTTAGTCTAGTCCTGGTCTAATCTTGGTCTAGTCCCGGTCTAGTCCCGGATTAGTCCTGGTTTAGTCCTGGTTTAGTCCTGGTTTAGTCCTGGTTTAGACCTGGTCTAGTCCCGGATTAGTCCTGGTCTAATCTTGGTCTAGTCCTGGTCCAGACCTGGTTTAGTCCCGGTTTAGTCCATCATCAGTTTTTTCATTTCAGTTTTGGAGAAAATGAAGAAAATCGTCGTTTTTTTTTTTTTCTTTTTCGTTTCTTATTTTTCGAACGACACTCGACGTTTTAAATAAACGGCGTTGTTTCCGCGCCGGTCGTCGTTTCCGTGGTGGCGGCGGTAAAACGGTCGGCGTGAGACTACAGTGTACGTTACAGTATATTGCACTAGTGTTGTTTCGTTTTCATTCTGGGCTTTACGACGTGAAAGACGAAAAGGGGCACGACACGAAACCGCCGAAAAAAACAACAAAAACAAAACAACGACAAACGGAAAACTCAAAATCGTGTGAAAAAAAACGAGAAAAACGAAAAAAAAAAAAAACACGCTAAAAATCGAACGACACAAGGTCCTACGCCTATTTAAATACCCTTCATCCTCAGAGACGGTGAGGCCAGTGTCGGCGCGTCTGATTGGTCGATCAGCGGCTCCCCCCGACCAATCACCGAGCCTTTTTTTTTTTTTTTTTTTTTTTTTACGTTTTCCGTAAAAAAAAAAAAACGAACTCAGAGATCCTGAAAATAATCGCGAAACGACGGGAAAAAAAAGAGTGGGAGGAAAACGACGGGAAATGTGAGGAAGGAAAAAACGGACAATGTTTTTTTTTTTTTTTTGTTTTGTTTTGGTTTTTTTGACGTTTGTTTGTTTTTAGGTGTTTTTAACGAGGAGTCTAACCCGCAACCTCACGGTGAGAGGGAGGAGACGAGGAGACGAGGAGACGAGGAGGCGAGGAGACATTTCTCGTTTCCTTCGGATTGATTCTGGAGGAAATGAGCGAGGAAGTTCCGGCGAAAGAGGAGACAAAGGGAGGAGAGGAAGAAAGGAGGCAAGGAGAAGAGGATAAGAGAAAGGAGGAATGGAGAGAGGAGGAGGGGAGGGGAGGAAAGAAGAAAGGAGGAGAGAAGAAGGGAGAAGAGGAGAGACGATGCGAGGAGAGAAGAGGAAAGGAGAGAAGAGAGGAGAGAAAAGGAAAGGAGAGTAGAGAGGAGGAGGAAAGAGGAGAAAAGAAAGGAGGCGAGGAGAGAAGAGGCGAGGAAAGAAGGAAAGAAGAAAGGAGGAGAGGAGAGGAAAGGAGAGAGGAGAAAGGAGGCGAGGAAAGGAGAGAAGAGAGAAAAGGAAAGGAGAGAAGAGAGGAGGAGAAGCGCGGAGGGAGGAGGGTGAATGTGGCAACCTTTCCTAGTTCCTTAGTTTTAAAGCCAAATTCTGGATTATTTTACACAGTTAAACCTCCTTCCCTCGCCTCCTCCTCCTCTGTCGCTTCCTTTCCTCTCCTCCTCCTTTGTCGTTTCCTTCCATCTCTCACTTCCTCCTCTGTCGCTTCCTTCCCTCTCCTCCTCCTCCTCTGTTGCTTCCTTCTGTTTCCTCCTTTGTCGTTTCCTTCCCCAGTCTCCTCGGAGCTTTGGGATCAAGGAGAAGGAATCGAGGAAAGAGAAATGGGACGCAGCCTCCTCCTCTTCCTCCTCGTTTTCCTCGTTCATGTGATAATAAGAATAAGAATAAATAAGTGTTTTTCTATCTACAATTCCTTCTTTTTTCGTCGGCGCGGTTCCGTCCGGAGCGCCGCCGGGAAAATCCGCTTCGGGAACCGTTTTTCCGAAGCGCGGGAGGAAGTCCGAGAAGAGCGGAGAAGGTCGGAGGATCCAAAGTCTTGGCGGCGACGAGAGCGAAAAACGAAAATCCGCGTCCCGCTGTCCTAGGTTCGACCCGTTCGCTCGGGTTTAAAGCCGCACTCTGGAACATTTCCACTCAGTATTCCGAGGATTTTATTTTGAAAGGGAATGTTGAGGATGAGAGAAAAACTGAGGACGACGAAGAAACACAGACCAAATCTGTTTTTAAAAAGTCCAGGATTAGACCAGGTTTAGGCCAAGTTTAGGCCAAGTTTAGGCCAAGTTTAGGCCAAGTTTAGGCCAAGTTTAGGCCAAGTTTAGACCAGGTTTAGACCAGGTTTAGACCAGGTTTAGACCAGGTTTAGGTCAGATTTAGGCCAAGTTTAGACCAGGTTTAGGTCAGATTTAGGCCAAGTTTAGACCAATTTTACGCCAAGTTCAGGCCTAGTTCAGACCTAGTGTTTAGACCTAGTTTAGACCTAGTTTAGACCTAGTTTTCAACCTAATTTAGACCAAGTTTAGACCTGGCTCCATTTTTAAAAATCCCGGTTTAGTCCTGGTTTAGTCCCGGCGGCAGCAGACCCTCCTCCTCCTCACTCACGGGGAAAGTTACACGGTGCAGCTTTAAACCCGCCGCCGGCGTCGAAACCGGCAGACGAAGCTCTCGAGTTTGGATTCCGGTACATTCAGAAGTAACGGCGCGAAAACGAAAAAAAAACACAAAACAAAAAACCCCCAAAGCGACGGCGAAAACGTGCCGAAGAAACACGAGCGAGAACTGAAGCTACACACGGTCAGGGGTCAGAGGTCAAGGGGGGGGTCAGAGGGGTCGGGGGGGGGGGGTCAGGGGTCAGAGCGTGAGGAGCGTGAGGAGGGGCTGTACAGACGGAGGATTCTTATTTATATATTTATATGGGTTTTTTTGGGGGGGAGGAGCCTCGCGCGGGTCGGGGGAGGAGCCTCGCCCTGGCGGTGGACGACGGGATTGGCCGAGCTTCTGTGGCGACTTCAGACGAACTTCAGCTGGAACAGAGAAACACGAAAGAGTCAGGAGAGTCAGGAGAGTCAGGAGACGATGAAAAAACGACTGGAGAACTAATGAGGAAACTCTCTGTTCCACCTTGTGATGTCATCATGTGGCGATACAGAAAGAAGTGCTCTACTGTGTCCTGGTTCTTAGTCCTGGTTTTAGTCTTGGTTTTAGTCTCGGTTTTAGTCCCGGTTTAGTCCTGGTCTAATTCTGGTCTAGGCCTGTTTTGGTCGTGGTTTAGACCTGGTTCAGTCCTGGTTTAATCCCGGTTTGTCCGTTTTAAGGCCTGGTTTAGACCTGGATTAGACCTGGTTCAGTCCTGGTTCAGTCCTGGTTCAGTCCTGGTCCAGTCCTGGTCCAGTCCTGGTCCAGTCCTGGTCCAGTACTTGGTTTAGTCCTGTTTTAGACCTGTTTTCTAGACTTTACTGATCTCTTCTGAACTAAAAGTTAAAGGAGTTGTTCACATGAAAACCACCACTTGATGACATCACAAGGTGGAACAGAGTGTGTGTGTCTGTGTGTGTGTCTGTGTGTGTGTCGTGTGTGTACAGGTGTGTGTGTTGTTCTCACTTCTTGTCGGGTTTGCTGCCTCCTCGGATGGACACGCTCTGGCTGTTCTGGTAGAATCCTCCGGTGGAGCGGTTCATGTTTGGGTGAGTGGGAGACGCCACCGGCTGCTGCCCCGGGCGGATCGGCTTAGCTGAGGACGGAGACACAGAGACACGAGTGAGACACGTGAGGACAGAGACGCGGAGACACGGGTGAGACACGTGAGGACGGAGACACGGGTGAGACACACAGACACGGGTGAGACACGGGTGAGACACGGAGACACGTGAGGACAGAGACATGGAGACACATGTGAGACACGTGAGGACGGAGACATGGAGACACATGTGAGACACGTGAGGATGGAGACACGCGTGAGACACGTGAGGACAGAGAAGCGGAGACACGTGAGACACGTGAGGATGGAGACATGGAGACACGGATGAGACACACAGACACACGGGTGAGACACGGGTGAGACACGGAGACACGTGAGGACAGAGACACGGGTGAGACATGTGAGGACAGAGACGAGGAGACACATGTGACACACGTGAGGACGGAGACACAGAGACACGGATGAGACACACAGACACGGCTGAGACACGGGTGAGACACGGAGACACGTGAGGACAGAGACATGGAGACACATGTGAGACACGTGAGGACGGAGACACATGAGGACAGAGAAGCGGAGACACGGGTAAGACACGTGAGGACGGAGACACATGTGAGACACGGGTGAGACACGTGAGGACGGAGACACATGTGAGACACGGGTGAGACACGTGAGGACAGAGACGCGGAGACACGTGTGAGACACAGACAACGGGACCGTGGACAGGAGAACCAGAGGACAACGAGAGGAGAACAGAGGACAACCAGAGGACAACCATCCCCATGTCCAAGATCTCTGTCTCTGCTCCTCCTTTTTCTGCTCTAACCTCAGATCTGTGTGTTCAGTCTCTGCCCTCATCTCGCTCTGACTCTCTGCTCCTCTGACCCTCTGACCCTTGACCCCTGCCCCTCGTGCTCCTCACCGATCTGTGCGCTGTGCCCTCGGCGTGCCATGTTCTTGGCGCGCACGGCCTCCTTGATGCGGTCCACTTCCTGTTGGTAGCGTTTGCGGTCTCGAGCGGCGTTCTCCTTCGCCTCCTTCAGCGCCGACTCCAGAGCTTTGACGCGCTCGGCCGTCGCTCTCAGACGCTTCTCCAGCTTCGGAAGCTCGCAGCGCAGGTCCGCGTTGTCACGCACCAGCTGCACACACACACACACACACACACACAACACACACACACACACAGAAAACACACACACGCAGAAAACACACACACGCAGAAAACACACAAATAAATTAAATATCAGAGTAAATCCAGTGTTTTTTTAAGTTGTGTTTACTGAAATGTTCCTCTGGCTGTAATATTCCACCGTTTGACATTAAACGTGTCTTACCTCCACAGAGAATGTTCCGGGTTTAACCTGCTGTTTCCTGCGCCTCGGGAAAGTTCCAGAGTGTGGCTTTAAGTGCAGTGCAGACAGAGGGAGTTACCTGTTTGTGGACCTTGGTGAGTTGTTCCAGATTGTTCTCCAGAAAAGAAATCTTCTGTTTCTGCGCAGCACTGCCCCCGGTGTCGTCTGAGTCCATCTCTGCACTCTACATAAAACACACAAGCACAAACTGTGAACACACACACAAACACACACGCACACTGTGAACACACAAACAAACACACACTGTGAACACACAAACACAAACTGTGAACACACAAACACACACTGTGAACGCACACACACACACACTGTGAACACACAAACACACACTGTGAACGCACAAACACACACGCACAAACACACACACACACAGTGAACGCACAAACACACACAAACGTGATGAACGCACAAACACACACACACACGGTAAACGCAGATACACAGACACAAAGACAGAGACAGACCCGAGGTAAACACACAAACATACAACATACAAACATTCAAACAGACACACACAAACAAACATGTTGTAAACATACAAACAGAGACACAAACACACAAATGTACAAAACGCTCAAACACAGACACGAGATAAACACACACACAGAGACACATAAGCATATAAACACTCAAAAAGAGAAACACACGTGGTAAACACACAGAGACAAACAAGGTAAACACACACACACAGGGTAAAACTCCAGCCCGGCACAGACTAAATAAATAACTAAATAACAGAATAATTAAAAGGTTCAAATTAGAACCACTGATCATTTTCATCCATAAAACTCTTGGTGCTCGGATCAGAGACTCAGTTTCGTTCCAGTGACGAGTATGATCAGTCTCGTGTTTTATCATAATGTATTTACCTGAGACAAAACAAACAAACAACACGACCTCCTCTAAAGTTTTTTTTCTGGACTGACCTTCTTGACACGCGTGGCCAGGTCCTGCACGAACAGCTTCCTCAGGTTGTGTAAAGTCTGCAGCTCTTTGGCCTGAAAACAGAGAAGACGCCGTAAACGCACAATCTACACCACCCCATGAGAGCGTCAGTCTGCCCCGGGGTGGCCAGGGTCTGTCTGCAACACTCACCACTGTCTCCTCCAGGCCCTTGAGGTCCTGCCGAGCCTGCTCCCGGCGGTCCTGCATCACCCTGGACACAAACACCAATCCAATTAACAAATATATCTGTAGATTTGTGTTTTAACAGTACAAAGATGGCGTCTGTGAGCTCGTGCAGTTGTGTGTTTGTGTTTTAACAGTACAAAGACGCCGTACGTGAGCTCGTGCAGTTTGCGGCTCTTCTCTTGGTCCGTGGACTTGAGTTTCTCGTGCTCCACTCTCAGTCGCTCCTGCTCCAGCATGATCTTCTGGTTCAGACTGAAACACAAGCACACAATTATTTTAGTGAGAAGATTGAAAATGAACCAACGTCTGAACATTGTGTGTGTGTAGCTGAGTGTAGTCACGTGTCGTGTGTGTGTGTCTACACACAACTGTGTAGACGCGTGTAGTTTGTGTGTAGTCGAGTGTAGTTTGTGTGTAGTCGAGTGTAGTTTGTGTGTAGTTGCATGTAGTTTGTGTGTAGTTGCATGTAGTTTGTGTGTAGTTGCATGTAGTCATAAGTAATCTTGTGTAGTGTGTGTGTAGTCACGTGTAGTGTGTGTAGCTGCGTGTCGTTGTGTGTAGTCGCATGTAGTCATGTGTCGTGTGTAGTTGTGTGTACAGTTGTGTGTATAGTTGCGTGTGGTTGGTTGTGTCGTTGTGTATAGTTGTGTGTATAGTTGTGTGTATAGTTGTGTGTATAGTTGTGTGTACAGTTGTGTGTACAGTTGTGTGTACAGTTGTGTGTGTAGTTGTGTGTTGTTGTGTGTATAGACTCACTCCTGCAGTTCTGTGATGAGTTTCTCTTTGTGGTCGAGTTCGTCTCTCAGGCTGCTGATCTGTTTCTGATGAGCCTCACGATGAGAATGAATCTGCTTCTCCACCGCCGCCTGAACACAACAACACAACACAACACAACTGATACACAACGCACAACACAACACACAACACACACACATCTGCTGCTCCACCGCCGCCTGAACACAACAACACAACTGATACACAACGCACAACACAACACACACACACACACATCTGCTGCTCCACCGCCGCCTGAACACAACACAACAACACAACTGATACACAACACACAACACACACAACATCTGCTTCTCCACCGCCGCCTGAACACAACACAACTGATACACAACGCACAACACAACACACAAATCTGCTTCTCCACCGCCGCCTGAACACAACACAACACCACAACACAACTGATACACAACTGATACACAACGCACAACACAACACACAACACATACATCTGCTTCCCCACCGCCGCCTGAACACAACACAACAACTGATACACAACGCACAACACAACACAACTGATACACAACGCACAACACAACACAACTGATACACAACGCAACTGATACACAACGCACAACACACAACACAACACAATGCACACAACACAACAGAGATAACACACAACACACATAACAGAGCTAAGGCTAACGCTAACAAACAAAACCGCTCTGAGAAAACCCTTTAGATCCAGGCTAATGCTAACGCTAACTCTAACGCTAAAGCTAAAGCATTGCGGCGTCGCGGCGGCGTCGCGAGGGGGGGACAGACCTTGACTTCGTTGGCTGTCTGGATCTCGTTTTCTTTCTCCATGGCGTGAACTTTCTCTGTGGAAGAGCAAAGGTCAGAGGTCACACTGCTGCGGTTTAACGTTACTTATGTTTATAGAAATGTTTTTACCCTAAACGCTGAGTGTTTAAAGTGTTCATTTGTTTTTACCCTGCGTGCTGAGTGTTTAAAATGTTTAAAGTGATTTTTGTTTTTTACCCTGAGCACTGAGTGTTTTGTATTTAAAGTGTTTTTTTGTTTGTTTTTACCCTGAGCTCTCTGTTTTTAAAGTGTTTAAAGTATTTAAAGTGTTTATTTTTACCCTCTGCGCTGAGTGTTTTGTGTTTAAAGTGTTTAAAGTGTTTGTTTGTTTGTTTTTACCCAGTGCACTGAGTGTTTAAAGTGTTTAAAGTGTTTGTTTTTACCCTGCGCGCTGAGTTTGACGAGCTCTTCGTTCAGAGAGTCCACGCTCTCCTCCAGCTGACGCTTCTTCTGCTCCACGTTCTGGAGATACTCCGTCAGGGACTTGATCTTCGCCTCGTGCTGCACAAAAACACTGTCAGAACCAGGACTAAACCAGGACTAAACCAGGACTAAACCAGGACTAAAACCAGGACTAAAACCAGGACTAAAACCAGGACTAAAACCCCGGACTGAACCAGGACTGAACCGGGACTGAACCGGGACTGAACCGGGACTGAACCGGGACTGAACCGGGACTAAACCGGGACTGAACCAGGACTGAACCAGGACTAAACCGGGACTAAAACCGGGACTGAACCGGGACTAAAACCGGGACTAAACCCGGGACTAAACCGGGACTAAACACAGACCCGAGAGATGTGGAGCTGGCAGGTCTAAACCCCGGTCTTGCACTCGGTCTTGCACTCGGTCTTGCACTCGGTCTTGCACTCGGTCTTGCACTCGGTCTTGCACTCGGTCTTGCACTCGGTCTTAAACCCGGTCCGAGCACAGACCTGTGAGATGCGCAGCTGGCAGGTCTGACCCCGGTCTATACCCTGGTCTTAAACCCGGTCTTAAACCCGGTCTTAAACCCGGTCTTAAACCCGGTCTACACACAGACCTGTGAGATGCGCAGCTGGCAGGTCTGACCCCGGTCTAAACCCTGGTCTTAAACCCGGTCTAATCCCGGTCTTAAACCCTTTCTTAAACCCCGGTCTTAAACCCCGGTCTTAAACCCGGTCTTAAACCCCGGTCTTAAACCCGATCTTAAACCCCGATCTTAAACCCCGGTCTTAAACCCCGGTCTTAACCCCGGTCTTAAACCCCGGTCTTAAACCCCGGTCTTAAACCCCGGTCTTAAACCCCGGTCTACACACAGACCTGTGAGATGCGCAGCTGGCAGGTCTGACCCCGGTCTAAACCCTGGTCTTAAACCCGGTCTAATCCCGGTCTTAAACCCCGGTCTTAAACCCGGTCTTAAACCCCGGTCTTAAACCCCGGTCTTAAACCCCGGTCTTAAACCCGGTCTTAAACCCCGGTCTTAAACCCCGGTCTTAAACCCCGGTCTTAAACCCCGGTCTTAACCCCGGTCTTAAACCCCGGTCTTAAACCCCGGTCTTAAACCCCGGTCTTAAACCCGGTCTAACCCCGGTCTAACCCCGGTCTTAAACCCGGTCTAACCCCGGTCTTAAACCCGGTCTTAAACCCCGGTCTTAAACCCGGTCTTAAACCCCGGTCTTAAACCCGGTCTACACACAGACCTGTGAGATGCGCAGCTGGCAGGCGGCGAGCTCCTTGTCGCTCTCGTCCATCTTCTTGTTGCTCTCGGACTGGGAGCTCTCCAGTTGTTTGCAGCGTTTCACCATCGACTTCACCTCAGACTTCATCTTACTGATGTAGAGACGAGCCACCGTGAACTCCTCGTCTATCAGCCCGCTGCCCCCGTCGTGCTGAGGACACACCGGCAGAGGGCGCAGGTGAGGGGATAGAATCAGGGACAAAGGGGGCGTCATTGCCAGATTTATAGAGTTTATACATAAAAATAAAAACAAAAAACATCGTAAATCCGTGTGTCATTTGTTCAATCGTTTTTCAAAATAAAACCAAAAATAAGAAAACTAAAAAAATATATATATATATTTTCTTCATCATTTGTCTCCAAAACCAAAATGAAAACAGATAAAAACTGTTTCCCATTTCTGAAACTTAAACTGCGATGCTGGACTTTTGCACTGCATATGGATTGAACAGGACTAGACTGGGACTAAAACAGGTCCGGGACCAGGCCAGAACTAGACCGTGATCGAGACCGGGACTGAGGCCGGAACCAGACCAGGACCAGACCAGAACTGAAAATGGTTTAGTCCTGGTTTAGTCCAGGTTTAGTCCAGGTTTAGTCCAGGTTTAGTCCAGGTTTAGTCCAGGTTTCCAGGTTTAGTCCAGGTTTAGTCCTGGTTTAGTCCTGGTTTAGTCCTGGTTTAGTCCATACGCGGTGCAAAAGTCCAGCATCGTAGTTTAAGTCACGTAAACAGGAAATGGTCGTTATCCATTTTTTCCTTTATTCATTTAAACACAAAATCAAAAACTGAAAAAAATTAAGTTTTGGAAACAAATTATAAAGAAAAAAGTTGTTTATTCATTTTCTTATTTTTGGTTTATTTTGAAAAAAGAACGAATGAACGACTCACGGAAAACAACTCTGGGTCTGTTTGTGACGAGGAACGACATGAGAGCAGAGATCAGGAAAAACAGGCAAAGGGGGAGCAGTGACAGGTGCAGACAGGTGATAGGGTGACAGGTGTGACAGTGACGGGTGCAGACCTTGATGTCGTTGCTGCCCACCGCGATGCCGATCTCGGCCAGGTCCTTGAGCAGAGACGACATCATCTCAGTCACTCTCTTCTTCTGGTGGTTGGACATTTCCTTCAACTTCTGCAGCTCCGAGTCCAGAGACGACAACACGGACTGAACGCACACAAAAAACACACAAAAAACACACAACGAGAAGGTCAAAACAGTGAGCAGGTCACACAAAAATCACACAAAAAACACACAAAAACACACAACGAGAAGGTCAAAACAGTGAGCAGGTCACACAAAAAAAAACAACACAAAAACACACAAAAACAAAAAAACACACAAAAACATACAACGAGAAGGTCAGAACAGTGAGCAGGTCACACAAAAACACACAAAACACACAAAAACACACAAAAACACAAAAAAACCACACAAAAACATACAACGAGAAGGTCAGAACAGTGAGCAGGTCACACAAAAAACACACAAAAACACACAACGAGGAGGTCAGAACAGTGACAATGACAATGACAAGGAGGAGGAGTATTTGTAGTATTAGTATTTGCAGTAGTAGTATTTGCAGTAGTAGTAGTAGTAGTACACACAAACTTCTGTCTGAGCACCTCACTGATCAATAGTAGTAAAAGCAGTAGTATTTGCAAAAACAGTATTTGCACAGAAGTAGTATTTGTAATAATAGGAGCAGTATTTGTAGTAGTAGGAGTAGTATTTGTAGGAGTAACGTTTATAGTAGTAGTATTTGTAGGAGTAGTATTTGCAGTATTTACAGTAGTAGTAGTACTCATAAACTTGTCTGCTAATCACTAGTAGTATTTGCAAAAGTAGTACTTGCACAGGAGTAGTATTTGTAGTAGTATTTGCAGTAGTAGTATTTGTAGTAGTATTTGCAGTAGTAGAAGTAGTAGTACTCACAGACTTCTGGCTGAGCTCCTCACTGATCAGTAGTAGTACTAGTAGTAGTAGTATTTGTAGTAGTAGTATTTGTAGTATTTGCAGTACTCACAGACTTCTGGCTGAGCTCCTCACTGATCAGCAGTAGTAGTAGTAGTAGTATTTGCAGTAGTAGTAGTAGTATTAGTAGTACTCACAGACTTCTGGCTGAGCTCCTCACTGATCAGCAGTAGTAGTAGTAGTAGTAGTATTTGCAGTAGTAGTAGTCGTATTAGTAGTACTCACAGACTTCTGGCTGAGCTCCTCACTGATCAGCAGTAGTAGTAGTAGTAGTATTTGCAGTAGTAGTAGTAGTATTAGTAGTACTCACAGACTTCTGGCTGAGCTCCTCACTGATCAGCAGTAGTAGTAGTAGTAGTATTTGCAGTAATAGTAGTAGTAGTATTAGTAGTACTCACAGACTTCTGGCTGAGCTCCTCACTGATCAGCAGTAGTAGTAGTAGTAGAGTATTTGCAGTAGTAGTAGTAGTAGTAGTATTAGTAGTACTCACAGACTTCTGGCTGAGCTCCTCACTGATCAGCAGTAGTAGTAGTAGTAGTAGTATTTGCAGTAGTAGTAGTAGTATTAGTAGTACTCACAGACTTCTGGCTGAGCTCCTCACTGACCAGCAGTAGTAGTAGTATTTGTAGCATTTGCAGTAGTAGTAGTAGTATTAGTAGTACTCACAGACTTCTGGCTGAGCTCCTCACTGACCAGCAGTAGTAGTAGTATTTGTAGCATTTGCAGTAGTAGTAGTAGTATTAGTAGTACTCACAGACTTCTGGCTGAGCTCCTCGCTGATCAGCTCAAACTCTTTGGTCTTGTCCTCCACCTCTTGGCTCTTCTGGTCGTAGTTGACGGCGAGTTCCTCCAGAGCCTGGAGAACTTCCTTCACCTCCTCCTTGGACGCCTCGTTCTCGGCCTGCAGACGGTTCAGCTCGGCCTGGAGGTTCTCGTGGTCCCTGCGCGAAGACGCCAGCAGCTGCCCAACAGACGGGAGATGTTCAAGAGAGAGGACGTGTGAAGAGTCTCGTGTGAAGAGTCTCGTGTGAAGAGTCTCGTGTGAAGAGTCTCGTGTGAAGAGTCTCGTGTGAAGAGTCTCTATGTGAAGAGTCTCGTGTGAAGAGTCTCGTGTGAAGAGTCTCTATGTGAAGAGTCTCTATGTGAAGAGTCTCGTGTGAAGAGTCTCTATGTGAAGAGTCTCTATGTGAAGAGTCTCTATGTGAAGAGTCTCGTGTGAAGAGTCTCGTGTGAAGAGTCTCTATGTGAAGAGTCTCTCTGTGAAGAGTCTCTATGTGAAGAGTCTCTATGTGAAGAGTCTCGTGTGAAGAGTGTCTGTGTGAAGAGTGTCTGTGTGAAGAGTCTCGTGTGAAGAGTCTCGTGTGAAGAGTCTCGTGTGAAGAGTCTCCTGTGAAGAGTCGTGTGAAGAGTCTCATGTGAAGAGTCTCGTGTGAAGAGTCTCGTGTGAAGATCTCGTGTGAAGAGTCTCGTGTGAAGTGTGAGTCTGAGAGTCTCTGTGAAGAGTCTCGTGTGAAGAGTCTCTATGTGAAGAGTCTCGTGTGAAGAGTCTCGTGTGAAGAGTCTCGTGTGAAGAGTCTCGTGTGAAGAGTCTCATGTGAAGAGTCTGTGAAGAGTCTCTATGTGAAGATCTCTATGTGAAGAGTCTCTATGTGAAGAGTCTCTATGTGAAAGAGTCTCGTGAAGAGTCTCGTGTGAAGAGTCTGTGAAGAGTGTCTGTGTGAAGTCTCGTGTGAGTTCGTGTGAAGAGTGTGAAGAGTCTCGTGAAGAGTCTCGTGTGAAGAGTCTCTATGTGAAGAGTCTCGTGTGAAGAGTCTCGTGTGAAGAGTGTGAAGAGTCTCGTGTGTGAAGAGTCTCGTGTGAAGAGTCTCTATGTGAAGAGTCTCGTGTGAAGAGTCGTGTGAAGAGTCTCGTGTGAAGAGTCTCCTGTGAAGAGTCGTGTGAAGAGTCTTGTGAAGAGTCTCGTGTGAAGAGTCTCGTGTGAAGAGTCTCGTGTGAAGAGTCTCTATGTGAAGAGTTTCGTGTGAAGAGTCTCGTGTGAAGAGTCTCGTGTGAAGAGTGTCTATGTGAAGTGTCCCGTGTGAAGCATCTCATGTGAAGAGTGTCTATGTGAAGAGTCTCGTGTGAAATCTCTCATCTGAAGCATCTCATGTGAAGAGTGTCCCATGTGAAGTGTCTCGTGTGAAGCGTCTCGTGTGAAGCGTCTCGTGTGAAGTGTCTCGCGTGAAGAGTGTCTATGTGAAGTGTCCCGCATGAAGAGTCTCGTGTGAAGAGTGTCTATGTGAAGCATCTCGTGGGAAGCG
The DNA here is from genome assembly GCF_026225935.1 of Boleophthalmus pectinirostris. NCBI lineage: Eukaryota > Metazoa > Chordata > Actinopteri > Gobiiformes > Gobiidae > Boleophthalmus > Boleophthalmus pectinirostris. The sequence continues at coordinate 36,915,067 of NW_026571095.1, read as the reverse complement.
TCTCGTGGGAAGTGTGTCTATGTGAAGTGTCCTGTGTGAAGCGTCTCATGTGAACAGTGTCTATGTGAAGTGTCTCATGTGAACAGTGTCTATGTGAAGTGTCTCATGTGAACAGTGTCTATGTGAAGTGTCTCATGTGAACAGTGTCTATGTGAAGTGTCTCATGTGAACAGTGTCTATGTGAAGTGTCTCATGTGAACAGTGTCTATGTGAAGTGTCTCATGTGAACAGTGTCTATGTGAAGTGTCTCATGTGAACAGTGTCTATGTGAAGTGTCTCATGTGAATAGTGTCTATGTGAAGTGTCTCATGTGAACAGTGTCTATGTGAAGTGTCTCGTGTGAACAGTGTTTATGTGAAGTGTCTCGTGTGAACAGTGTCTATGTGAATAGTGTCTCATGTGAATAGTGTCTATGAAGTGTCTCGTGTGAACAGTGTCTATGTGAAGCGTCTCATGTGAACAGTGTCTATGTGAAGCGTCTCATGTGAACAGTGTCTATGTGAATAGTCTTGTCTAAAGTGACTACAGTTTTTGTGAAGTATCTCGTGTGAAGCATCTCGTGTGAAGTGTCTCATGTGAATAGTGTCTATGTGAAGCGTCTCGTGTGAAGCGTCCCGTGTGAAGTGTGTAAGGGGCAGTGTAGCTCTCACCTCCTCCTGGTCCAACATCTGTTGTTTCAGTTTCTCTGCGAGTTGGCTCTGCTGGTTTATCTCCTCGTCCTGGACACAGCAACACAGGTTAGCATTAGCCCGTTAGCCCGTTTTTCCCGTCAGCATGTTAGCCCGTTAGCATGTTAGCCCGTTTTACCGTTAGCATGTTAGCCCGTTTTTTCCTGTTAGCATGTTAGCTCGTTAGCCCGTTTCCCCATTAGCGTGTTAGCTCGTTTTTCCCGTTAGCATGTTAGCCCGTTTTTCCCGTTAGCATGTTAGCTCGTTTTTCCCGTTAGCATGTTAGCCCGTTTTTCCAGTTAGCATGTTAGCCCGTTTTTCCCGTTAGCATGTTAGCCGTTTTTCCCGTTAGCATATTAGCCCGTTTTTCCAGTTAGCATGTTAGCCCGTTTTCCCGTTAGCATGTTAGCCCGTTAGCACATTAGCCCGTTTTTCCATTTCCCCGTTTTCCCCGTTTTTCCCGTTTCCCCGTGAGTGTGACCTTGTCGTCGAGCTGCTTGTAGAGTTTGGCGAGCTCGGCCTCACACTTGTCCTTCTCGACGTCAGGTGAGTCGAACTCCGGGCATGTTGGGGGTGGACGCCGCCTTCTCGTTCATGATGTTGTCCAGAGCCAGAACCTCCTCTTTGGCCTTTTCTTTATCGAACTGCTCCTCCAGAGGAACGCTCTCCCCTGAGGACGCAGCACACACAAGTCACGAGTCTGGGTCTGGGTCTCTGGGTCTGGTCTAGGTCCTTGGTCCAGTCCTGGGTCTGGGTCTAGGTCCTGGGTTGGTCTAGGTTTCTAGGTCCTTGGTTCAGTCCTGGGTCTGGTTCTCTTGGTCTTGGTCTCTGGGTCTGGTCTAGGTCCTTGGTCCAGTCCTGGGTCCTGGTCTAGGTTTCTAGGTCCTTGGTCCAGTCCTGGGTCTGGTCTAGGTTTCTAGGTCCTGGGTCTTGGTCTCTGGGTCTTGGTCTCTGGGTCTTGGTCTCTGGGTCTTGGTCTCTGGGTCTTGGTCTCTGGGTCTTGGTCTCTGGGTCTTGGTCCGGTCTAGGTCTCTGGGTCCTTGGTCCACGTCCTGGGTCTGGGTCTCTGGGTCTCTAGGCTCTTGGTCCGTCTCTGGGTCCGGTCTGGGTCTCTAGGCTCTCTGGGTCCGTCTCTGGGTCCGGTCCCTGGGTCAGTCTCTGGGTCCGTCTCTGGGTCCGGTCCTGCCTCACCGTTCCTCCAGCGGTTGAGCTCGTTCTCCAGCCAGGTGATGGTGTTCCTCAGAGTTTTGTTCTTCTCTTTTTCTCTCTCGTATTTCTGTTTCCACTGCTCGGCCGTCAGCTCGATGTTCACCGTCACCGTGTTCTTGATCGTCTTCGCCCTGAACGAAACCACACAAAACCAGGACTAAAACCAGGACTAAAACCAGGACCTACATCCGCCCCCTATACCTGTCCCCCAGTCTCCTACACCCGTCCCCCAGTCTCCTACACCCGTCCCCCAGTCTCCTACACCCGTCCCGTCCCTACACCCGTCCCCTACACCTGTCCCCAGACTCCTACACCTGTCCCCCAGTCTCCTTACACCTGTCCCCAGTCTCTTAACACCTGTCCCCCAGACTCCTACACCTGTCCCCCAGTCTCCTACCTGTCCCCAGTCTCCTACACCCGTCCCCTACACCTGTCCCCCACTCTCCTACACCCGTCCCTACACCTGTCCCCCAGTCTCCTACACCCGCCCCCTACACCTGTCCCCAGTCTCCTACACCCGCCCCTACACCTGTCCCCAGTCTCCTACACCCGTCCCCCAGTCTCCTACACCCGTCCCCCAGTCTCCTACACCGTCCCCAGTCTCCTACACCCGTCCCCAGTCTCCTACACCCGTCCCTACACCTGTATCCCAACACCCGTCCCCCAGTCTCCTACACCCGTCCCCCTACACCTGTCCCCCAGTCTCCTACACCTGTCCCCCACTGTCTCCCTAACCCGTCCCCAGTCCCTACACCGTCCCAGTCTCCTACACCCGTCCCTACACCCTGTCCCCCAGTCTCCTACACCTGTCCCCCAGACTCCTACACACCTGTCCCCAGTCCTACACCTGTCCCCAGACTCCACACCTGTCCCCCAGTCTCCTATACCTGTCCCCCAGTCTCCTACACCCGTCCCCTACACCTGTCCCCCAGTCTCCTACACCCGCCCCTACACCTGTCCCCAGTCTCCTACACCCGCCCCTCAACCTGTCCCCCAGTCTCCTACACCCGCCCCCTCTCCACACCGTCCCCCACCTGTCCCCCCTACACCCCGCCCCCTACACTGTCCCCCGTCCCTACACCCGCCCCGTACACCTGTCCCCAGTCTCCTACACCCGTCCCCTCCTAGTCTCCTACACCCGTCCCCAGTCTCCTACACCTGTCCCCCAGTCTCCTACACCTGTCCCCCAGTCCCCTACACCTGTCCCCCGTCTCCTATACCTGTCCCCCAGTCTCCTACACCCGTCCCCTACACCTGTCCCCACTCTCCTACACCCGTCCCCTACACCTGTCCCCGTCCCTACACCCGCCCCCTACACCTGTCCCCCAGTCTCCTACACCGCCCCCTACACCCGTCCCCCAGTCTCCTACACCCGTCCCCTACACTGTCTCCCACACCCGTCCCAGTCCCCTCTCCTACACCCGTCCCCACACCCGCCCCCTACACCTGTCCCCCAGTCCTCCTACACCCGCCCCCTACACCTGTCCCCCAGTCTCCTACACCTGTCCCCAGTCTCCTACACCTGTCCCCCAGTCTCCTACACCCGCCCCCTACACCCCCCCAGTCTCCTACACCCGCCCCCTAGTCTCCTACACCGTCCCCTACACCTGCCCTCTACACCCGTCCCCCAGTCTCCTACACCCGTCCCACACCCACCCCCTACACCTGTCCCCCAGTCTCCTACACCCGCCCCCTACACCTGTCCCCCAATCTCCTACACCCGTCCCCTACACCCGTCCCCTACACCCCCCCCCCCTACACCCGTCCCCCAGTCTCCTACACCCGTCCCACACGCCCCGACCCCTATAACCTGTCCCCCAGTCTCCTACACCTGTCCCCCAGTCTCCTACACCTGCCCCCCACACCCGTCCCCCACACCCGCCCCCCGATGGAGAGTCCGAAACCCCCTTCCTCCCTCCCGGTCGTGTCACTGACCTCTGTCCGAACATGAGCGTGGACTTGGTCTCGGCCTCGTTGTAGGAGGACGGCGAGCAGCAGATCACGATGGTGGTGCGACAGTTTCCCCCCAGAGAGTCCTGCAGGATCCGCGTCATTTTACTGTCTCTGTACGGGATGTACGCCTGACGAGAACCAAAACACAACACAAACTTTTACACACGAATCCAAACAAATCAATCAATAAACAAATAAATACTATGAATCACGAGGACTAAAGACAAAAAAAAAGATATTTATGCGGAAAAAAAGGACAAAATATCAGTGTGTTTATGTAAAAGCAGATTATAGTTTAAAGCTGAGAGGAAATGAAAGGTCCAGGTCCGGACTCGTCTCGGTCCAGGTCACGGTTCAGGTTTATTCTTCACAGTCTCATAATGACACCAAAACAAAACAAAAAAACAGGACTAAACCAGAGGACTAAACCAGGACTAAAACAAGGACTAAACCAGAATTAAACTAGGACTGAACGAGGACTAAACCAGGACTAAACCAGAGACTAAACGAGGACTAAACCAGGGACTAAACCAGGACTAAACCAGGGACTAAACCAGGACTAAACCAGGACTAAACCAGAGACTAAACCAGGTCTAAACCAGGGACTAAACCAGGGACTAAACTAGGAACTCGATGACTCCAGTCAGATATACAGTCTGTGGTCCTGGTCCAGATCTGGTCTAATCTGACTTTATTCCAGGTTTAGTCCGGTTTGGTCCTGATTCGCTAAAGTGTTCGTGCAGATTAAATCCTGTTTCGACCTCTTTCCGGTCTCGGAGTGTGGATCTTCGGCGCTGTGAGAGTCAAACAGCTGATCTTTGTTCTTCAGTCAGGACTAAACCAGGACTAAACCAGGACTGTGAGGTCTGAGCGTCAAACAGCTGATCTTTGTTCTTGTGGTGAACCTGAGGCCCGGAGCCCGAGTCCGAGGAACAAACCTCGACTCTGTTCAACTGTCAGAGCATGAAATTATAAAAGAGACTCCGCAGGGTCCGACCTGACGCCACAGAAAACCTACACAGAACCAGGACCGGACCAGGAACCGGACCAGGACCGGACCAGGGCCAGAACCAGTAAATCATAAAAGTGAAACTCACGGTTCCTTCGGCCAGAGCGGAGATGACGTTCCCCAGAGACGACAGAGACTTGTTGATGTTTTTGGCCTCGTCCAGGACGGCTCCTTCTGCTCCGGTTTTACTCACCTGAACACAACCAGAAAGAACAGAACCACAGGGTCAGAAAAGAAAACAACAGGGTCAGAAAAAAACTGAACAACAGGGTCAGAAAAAAAAGGGTCAGAAAAAAACAAAAGAACAGAGTCACAAGAACAGGGTCAGAGTCCAGCACCGGGTCGGGTACCCACAGATAGTTGCTGAAATGAGCAGGTTTTAACGTTCTGGAATTTTCCGAGTGAGTAAACGGGCTGGTACTGATTACACACAGGCAAGTCAGGTGAATCAAAAAAAAATATATATATATATATATATATATATATATATATATGTGTTTTTTTTTTTTTTAGGGGTGTAATGATATCCAAGACCCCGTTCACACTAGTGTGTATGTGAGTGGTGTTGTTGTGTGTACAGTGTTGGTTCACACTAGTGTGTATGTTGGTCCAGATGTGATGGGGACTGTGTGACTCCTGAAAACTCTGATACTCTGATGTAGGAGCTCGAGTAGAGAAAACTCTCGGACACAAACGACGTGTCTGGACACAAATCGTTTCCACTACGGTGATAAGTTTCTGTCTAAACGTGACCCAAGTCTCACGATACGATATCGTCACGTATGAACCTCGCGGTACGATGTTTGCAATATTTTGTGGAGGCTAAAAAAACTGTTAATATTCTACTTTTTCCTCCTAATCTTAATCCAAAGAACTAAGAGTTAAAAGTGTTAGAACTGTTATTTCTTCTTGTCGTCGGCGCTGAAATGGATCAAAGGATCATGGTCTATGTAGTTCCTCTGTGTTTTTAACTCTTCATTTAAACAAAGACACTTGTGATTCCATATATTGTGATGGTCCACGATATTATTGCGAGAACTTTGATGATACGATATCACCAGATTTCGGTTATTGTTAATATCATCCCCTGCTTTTCCTCGCCCCTTTGCCACAACTTTCTTCTACGCTCACGTCGCTGCTTCCTCCCAGTCGCCAAACTGAAGTCATTTTACCAAAACTTCTAAAAACTGCTTCCATTTCCTGCTTAAACTCGACCGCTGGATCCAAAATCTCACACATTTCAGAACAGAACATGTTTGTAGACGTCTAAATCTCTAAACTACAAGGGTGAGCAGCTTTTACACAGAATAACATCCCGTGGAGACACTGGGAGGGCATCTGACGTACCTTCTCGCTGCCGGCCAAGTCCACCAGGTAGAGCTTCCCGCTGAGCTTCTGTTCTGTCTGAGTGTTTTCCTGTTTGACGTTTATCAGGAAAATACTGTGGCTCCTGGAACTGTGCTCGTTCATGTCTGAGGAACAACATCAGGAACAACATCAGGAACATCAGGAACATCAACATCTGACCCTCTCCTCCGCTCCATCTTCTCCTCTGACCTTCTCCTCTTCTCCTCTGACCTTCTCCTGACCTTCCCCTCTGACCTGCTCCTCTGACCTTCTCCTCTGACCTGCTCCTCTGACCTTCTCCTCTGACCTGCTCCATCTTCTCCTCTGACCTGCTCCATCTTCTCCTCTGACCTTCTGACCTGCTCCTCAGACCTGCTCCTCTTCTCCTCAGACCTTCTCCTCTGACCTTCCCCTCTGACCTTCTCCTCTGACCTGCTCCTCTGACCTGCTCTCCTGACCTGCTCCCTCTTCCTCCTCTGACCTGCCTCTCTTCTCCTCTGACCTTCTCTGACCTTCCTCAGACCTTCTCCTCTGACCTTCTCCTCTGACCTTCTCCTCTGACCTTCTGACCTCTCCTCTGACCTGCTCCATCTTCTCCTCTGACCTTCTCCTCTGATCTTCTGACCTCTCTCTGACCTCTCCTCTGACTCTGACCTGCTCCTCTTCTTCTCTGACCTTCTCCTCAGACCTTCTCCTCAGACCTTCCCGCTCCATCTTCTCCTCAGACCTGCTCCTCTGACCTTCTCCTCTGACCTTTCTCCTCTGACCTTCTCCTCTGACCTTCTGACCTGCTCCTCAGACCTGCTCCTCTTCTTCTCTGACCTTCTCCTCTGACCTTCTCCTCTGACCTTCTCCTCTGACCTTCTCCTCTGATCTTCTGACCTGCTCCTCAGACCTGCTCCTCTTCTTCTCTGACCTTCTCCTGACCTCCTCAGACCTTCTCCTCTTCTCATCTGATCCTCTCCGCCGCTCCTCAGACCTTCTCCACCTTTTTGCTCTTTTTTAAATCTTTTCTTGTCTTACTTGTGACGGCGACGTGGCGGTTGGACTTCCCCTCGTCGATGGTGTCCATGACCTCATCTGGGCTGCACACGAAACGCTCAGTGCATCCCTGAAACAGAACCACCTTTAGAACCAAGACTGGACCAGAACTAGACCAGGACTAGACCAGGACTAGACCAGAACTAGACCAGGACTAGACCAGGACTAGACCAGGACTAGACCAGGACTAGGCAGGTTCGTGTGACTCCAGAGTCTCACCTTGACGTAGGGGACGCGGTTCTTGTCCTCGTGAACAGACAGGTTTGTTTTGGACACTGGAACAGAAGAAGACAGCAGCTCAGAGACTCCGCATGACCCACAGGATCTAAATGTGATGTAACGTGATCTAAATGTGATGTAACGTGATCTAAATGTGATGTAACGTGATCTAAATGTGATGTAACGTGATCTAAATGTGATGTAACGTGATCTAAATGTGATGTAACGTGATCTAAATGTGCAATGTAACGTGATCTAAATATGATGTAACGTGAGGTAACGTGATCTAAATGTAATCTAAATGTGATGTAACGTGATCTAAATGTGATGTAACGTGATCTAAATGTGATGTAACGTGATCTAAATGTGATGCAATGTGATCTAAATGTGATGTAACGTGATCTAAATGTGATGTAACGTGATGTAACGTGATCTGAATGTGATGTAACGTGATCTAAATGTGATGTAACCTGATGTAAATGTGATGTAACCTGATGTAAATGTGACGTAACCTGATCTAAATGTGACGTAACCTGATCTAAATGTGACGTAACGTGATCTAAATGTGACGTAACGTGATCTAAATGTGACGTAACGTGATCTAAATGTGACGTAACCTGATCTAAATGTGACGTAACGTGATCTAAATGTGATGTAACGTGATCTAAATGTGACGTAACGTGATCTAAATGTGACGTAACGTGATCTAAATGTGACGTAACGTGATCTAAATGTGATGTAATATGATCTAATGTAATGTGATCTAAATGTGACGTAATGTGATGTAATGTGATTCAATATGATCTAATATAATTTAATGTGATCTAATGTGACCCAGTGTAATCTAATGGAATGTAAGGTTGTGTAGTATAACATTTTCTTTAAAGAGAATATCTTTCCCCAGACATAAATGTAGTGTTTCCCATTAAGACACAGACCTAGAGAACAGCTCGTTGGGCTGTACAAAGAGCTACTCAGTCTTAAATTTATCAGGAGAAACTCAGTTTTTTCTGTGTCTGTGAACAAAACCCAGGTCAATTTTACCCAAACAAAAGATAAACGATTTTACAAACTGGATTTTTGTTTTGGTGTCAAACATTATGAGAATGTGAAGAATAAACCAACTTTAACCCAAACCCTGACCTGACCACATGAAGGCGTGTTCAGAACTCAGAACTCTACAGCACCTGTGACAGACTCATTTCACTAAAACAGAGTTAAGATTATTATTTTTAAGATTCTTGCAAGAACATTCACACTTATTTTCCCAATTTGGACACTTTTTAGTTTTAAATTTTTACTGTTACCCAGCAAAACTCCTCTAACGTACAGAGAAATTATTATCTGACAAATAAAATAAAGCAATTATATTTAAATATATGTGTAAAAGTATCAGAAAAAAGTGGTTTTGGATGTCGTGCTGAACTTCTTTTTTATAGAATCGTCCCAATGTGAAGTCGTGGGTACGTCTGTCACGCTTACAACTCTCTATTTTCTGTCATTTTCAACAAATTTTCAACTTTTCTTCATAAATTGCTTCACGACTGCTGTAAAGTCATAATTTATATTTACAATAGTTATAAAATTAGAGAATGATAAAAATCTGTCACAGGCACTTCTGGAGGACGTGTTAAAAACCGAAGCACCACTCACCGTCCAGAAGGTCTCGGATCTTGTCCAAATAAATTTCAAAATACGACACCTGCCAAACAGAAAAACGCAGCGGTTTAAGAAACTTTGAATAATTTTTTTTTTTTCCCCTGACGTCTTTTCTTCAGAACGCAAACGTGAAATGGAGAAGTTTCGGACCTTGATGTGAAACTCCAGGTTCTCGTCCATGGAGTAGATGTAATTGAAGATGTCCTGGACGATTCTCGGGATTATGCCCATGGAGTCCGTGTCGTGAAGGTTCCCCTGAAAAACAAGGACACGTCTGAGCTGTGATCTCCCAGTCTGTGTGATCCCTCAGTCGTCCACTTGGTCAAAATTTAAGATCTAAACACTTAACTGCTGGACTGACTACCTGGATTTGAACGTTGCCAAAACTAAGGACGTGGTGATTGATTTTAGACGTGCACCTTCCCACAGTGTCACGTGTCGCCCACGGTGATGATGTTGAAATAGTTGATAGTTACAAATATCTGGGCACCGTGATGGACAATAAACTGAAATTTGACCTAAACACTGAAAGCGTCGTCAAACGAGGGCAGCAAAGAATATCTGTTGAGGAAACTGAACTCTTAACGTGAACAAAATGATTCTTAACAATTTTTATTGCTCTTTTATCGAAAGTCTTCTTATTTTTTCTTTTATTTGCTGGTTTGAATCCTTGACTGTGAAGGATAGAAACAAACTTCAGAATATTGTTAAAACCTGCTCAAAAATCACAGGGATCAAACTGAGGGAGCTGAGTTCTCTGTGGGAGGAGCAGGTGCTGAGCAAAGCCAAGTGTCTCGTGGCTCAGTCGCTCCATCCTCTGGCTCCTGATTTTATCCTGATGCCTTCAGGGCGTCGGTTTTATGCTCCAATTACGGAAAACCAACCGGTTTTCTAATTCTTTCGTGCCCTGTGCTATTAAGTTATTAAATTCTAAGGGTACAGTTTTATGATAGTTTTATGAAAGTTTTACACTGCAATGTGTTATTTATTTTGAGTTCCACTGGTGGACGACAATTGGACTGACTCACTGTGTGTTTGTTTGTGTTTGTGTTTTGCTCGGAGATGCTGCAAATGAATTGCCTTATGGGATCAATAAAGTTTTCTGAATCTGAATCTGATTAAATCTATCAGAAAATGCATTTAAAGTAGTGAAATGATCTGTCCATGCAGCAAGATACTTTATTTTGAGATAACCTGTCCAGTAAAACGACATGAAGACTAGAATGAAGCGACACATTTGTGATACGGGGCGGTTATGGACAGTGCTGGGAAGTTTACTTTTAAAATGTAATCCCCTACAGATTACAGATTACACACACCAAAATGTAGTTTGTAACAGAATCCATTAAATTACATAAAGTGAGTAATGTAATCTGAATACTTTGGATTACTTGGATTATTGACTTGAAAGACGAGGACATCATAACAAAAGATGTTTTATCTGCTAAAAGAAAATAAAAAGACCAGACTTTATTTAACTAGATTAAAAATATTATTGATAGAAGACGAGGAAACACGCTCCACACAACAGGATTTAGACCTGGTTTAGACCTGGTTTTAGTTCTGGTTTAGACCTGGTTTAGACCTGGTTTAGACCTGGTTTAGACCTGGTTTAGACCTGGTTTAGATCTAGTTTAGATCTACTTTAGACCTGGTTTAGTCCTGGTTTAGATCTAGTTTAGATCTGGTTTAGTCCTGGTTTAGATCTAGTTTAGATCTAGTTTAGACCTGGTTTAGTCCTGGTTTAGATCTAGTTTAGATCTAGTTTAGACCTGGTTTAGTCCTGGTTTAGATCTAGTTTAGACCTGGTTTAGTGTCCGACAGTGAGTGGAATTACTGTGGGGGGTGAAAAAAAAAAAAAAAGGGGGAGTTTGGCACAAAATGTGAAAACAGTAAAATCCCTCTGTGTAATCCATTTATTTCAACAAAGTAACTGTAATCCAATTACCACTCACTAAAACAGCAAATGTAACTGAATACAGTTACTCATCATTTGTACTCCGATTACTCCGGTACTTGTAATCTGTTACTCCCCAACACTGGTTATGGAACAGGTTGGTTAATGCGAGACACAAGATTAACCAAACATATATTTAACTGAAGTCTGTGACCAGTGTTGAGGAGTAACAGATTACATGTACCAGAGTAATCAGAGTACAAATGATGAGTAACTGTATTCAGTTACAGTTACTGTTTCAGTGAGTGGTAATTGGATTACAGTTACTTTGTTGAAATAAATGGATTACACAGCGGGATTTTCTTGTTTTCACATTTTGGGCTAAACCAGGTCTAAACCAGGTCTAAACCAGGTCTAAACCAGGTCTAAAACCAGGTCTAAACCAGGTCTAAACCAGGTCTAAACCAGGTCTAAAACCAGGTCTAAACCAGGTCTAAACCAGGTCTAAACCAGGTCTAAACCAGGTCTAAAACCAGGTCTAAACCAGGTCTAAAACCAGGTCTAAACCAGGTCTAAAACCAGGTCTAAACCAGGTCTGAACCAGGTCTAAACCAGGTCTAAACCAGGTCTAAACCAGGTCTAAACCAGGTCTAAAACCAGGTCTAAAACCAGGTCTAAAACCAGGTCTAAAACCAGGTCTAAACCAGGTCTAAACCAGGACTAAACCAGGACTAAACCAGGTCTAAACCAGGACTAAACCAGGTTTAAAACCAGGTCTAAACCAGGTCTGAACCAGGACTAAACCAGGTCTAAACCAGGTCTAAACCAGGTCTAAACCAGGACTAAACCAGGTCCTAAAACCAGGTCTAAACCAGGTCTAAACCAGGACTAAACCAGGACTAAACCAGGACTAAACCAGGTCTAAACCAGGTCTAAACCAGGTCTAAACCATGCCGCTCGGACCATGTCTCCTCGTCTTCTATCAATAATATTTTTAATTTGGTTCAGTAAAGACTCTGACTTCTTATGTGCAGATTTCCTCGTCTTTGTTTCTCTACAGCAAATCAAGTAATCCAAAGTAATCAGATTACATTACTCACTTTAAATAATTTAATGGATTACGTTACAAACTACATTTTGGGATATGTAATCTGTAATCTGTAGGGGAATACATTTTAAAAATAATTTCCCCAACACTGTCCCTTACAGATTACAGATTACATCCCCCAAAATGTAGTTTGTAACAGAAAAACGCAGCCAAAATCGGATAAATCCTCCTGTCGTTCGCGGCTAAATCTGGACTAAACCGAGACCAAATCGGGTCTAAACGGGTCCGACACAAAGAGCGAAACGGCGCCAGCAGGGGGCGCAAACCCACCGCGGCCAAACGCGAGCCTCACCTCCATCGTGTGGGTTTTTCCCGAGGACGTCTGGCCGTACGCGAAGATGGTCCCGTTGTATCCCTCGAGCACATCTGCAACGCGACAGGAACGTCAGGAGTCGAACCCGCGACCTCCACACTCGAGAGGAGGACGTGGGAGAAGGAGCAGGAGGAGCAGAAGTAATACAAGTAGAAGTAGTACAAGTAGAAGTACAAGTAGAAGAAGCAGGAGGAGTAGAAGTAGTAATACAAGTAGAAGTAGTACAAGTAATACAAGTAGAAGAAGCAGGAGGAGTAGAAGTAATACAAGTAGAAGTAGTACAAGTAGAAGTACAAGTAGAAGAAGCAGGAGGAGTAGAAGTAATACAAGTAGAAGTAGTACAAGTAGAAGTACAAGTAGAAGAAGCAGGAGGAGTAGAAGTAATACAAGTAGAAGTAGTACAAGTAGAAGTACAAGTAGAAGAAGCAGAAGGAGTAGAAGTAATACAAGTAGAAGTAGTACAAGTAGAAGTAGAAGGAGAAGTAGAAGTAGCAGGAGGAGCAGAAGTAATACAAGTAGAAGTAGTACAAGTACAAGTAGAAGAAGCAGGAGGAGTAGAAGTAGTAATACAAGTAGAAGTAGTACAAGTAGAAGTAGAAGTAGAAGAAGCAGGAGGAGCAGAAGTAATACAAGTAGAAGTAGTACAAGTAGAAGTAGAAGAAGCAGGAGGAGTAGAATACAAGTAGAAGTAGAAGAAGCAGGAGGAGTAGAAGTAATACAAGTAGAAGTAGTACAAGTAGAAGTAATACAAGTAGAAGTAGAAGAAGCAGGAGGAGTAGAAGTAGTAGAAGTAGAATAAGCAGGAGGAGTAAAAGTAATACAAGTAGAAGTAGTACAAGTAGAAGTAGAAGAAGCAGGAGGAGAAGTAGTAATACAAGTAGAAGTAGTAGAAGTAGAAGTAATACAAGTAGAAGTAGAAGAAGCAGGAGGAGTAGAAGTAGAAGTAGAAGAAGCAGGAGGAGTAAAAGTAATACAAGTAGAAGTAGTACAAGTACAAGTAGACGTAGAAGAAGCAGGGGGAGAAGTAGTAATACAAGTAGAAGTAGTACAAGTAGAAGTAATACAAGTAGAAGTAGAAGAAGCAGGAGGAGTAGAAGTAGAAGTAGTAGAAGTAGAAGAAGTAGAAGTAGTAGAAGTTAAAGAAGTAGAAGTAGAAGAAGCAGGAGGAGTAGTAGAAGTACAAGTAGAAGTAGAAGAAGTAGTAGTAGTAGAAGTAGAAGAAGCAGGAGGAGTAGAAGTAGTAGAAGTAGAAGAAGTAAAAGTAGAAGAAGCAGTAGTAGTAGTAGTAGTAGAAGTAGAAGTAGCAGTAGTAGTAGAAGTAGAAGTACCTTTGACGATCTTCTGGGCGCAGGCGTTGTACACCTGCTCCTGTGTGGTGCTGGACTGGAAAACCCTGTCGAACATGTACGGCTTTCCCTGAGAGAAAAGAAAAGAGAAAAAAGAAAAGAGAAAAAAGAAAAGAATTATTAGAGAATTATATTTATTATGTTTTTGTGCGTGTCTGTTCCGCTCTACAAAAGACAGAACGTCGTAACATGTTTGGTCTAAAATGAGTTCATGTTTGCATTTTATTATAATTTTTTTTAATCATTCGTTCATTTGTTTTTCAAAATAAAACCAAAAATATGAAAATGAAAAAAAAAAAAAACAACAAAAAAAAAATTTTTTTTTCATTATTTGTCTCCAAAACCAAAATTTAAAAAAACAGATAATGATTCGTTTTTGTTTTTTTTTCAGCTTTCGATTTTGTGTTGAAATGAAAAATTGAAAAAATGGATAACGGACTGAACCAGGACTAAAACAGGTCCGGGACCAGACAAGAAGCAGACCGGGACCGGGACTGAGATTTAATCGATTAAGCGATAATTGATCATTAAGAATTTCATGGATTCCGTTCATTTTAATGGACAAACTGAATGTATGTTTGTGTGTCGTGACCAAACAGGTGTGTACATGTGTCTCTGCATCAGAAGGAGCGAGACACAAACAGTGGGTCAGTCTGTAACGAACCGAAGCACAAATGTGGATTTAACCAGGATTTGGACAAGAAATTCCACACTTTCCGTTGCGTTGGGACAAGTGTGAGTCCATGTGCACAGTGGATAAAGCAGCACATATGTTTCTGTGTCCAGTGGGAAAAAGTTTTTCCAGGTGAGAGTCGCTCAATGTGGATGACGAGGCCCCGCCCCCCCTCCCCCCGTACGCTGTCCTGGTTTTGACAAACACAAATCTGGTCACACTGACCTGTATTCACCTGAGTCATGTCTTTTAATCCAACACAAGTTGAACCACATCAGCGACACAAGAGCTGGAGTTTTATCTTCACTTAGTTTATGTAAATTAGTGATGTGGTTTTAAGTTTTGTTTCTGTGAGATTTGAACAAAACTGAATTAAACACATTATAATGTCAAACAGCTGATGTGGCTCTAGAGTCGTTATGTTTATATGTCGTAAAGTGAATTTATTGATGCAGATTAGTGCTGCGACAGAGGGGTGTTCTCTCTGCGACAGAGGGGTGTTCTGCTGATGGTGAGTCTGTTCTGTGTTTCTGTCGTGTTGGAGATGGATCCTAAATCTGCAGGTCGTACACACAGACCGTACAGCAGTGTGACTTTGTAGTCAGTGTTGGGAAGTTTACTTTTCAAATGTAATCCCCTACAGATTACAGATTACACACACCAAAATGTAGTTTATAACAGAATCCATTAAATTATTTAAAGTGAGAAATGTAATCTGATTACTTTGGATTACTTGATTTGCTGTAGAGAAACAAAGACGAGGAAATCTTCACATAAGACGTTTTATCTGATAAAAGAAAATAAAAAGTCCAGACTTTACTGAACCAAATTAAAAATATTATTGATAGAAGAAGAGGAGACACGTCCACACAGCAGGATTTACTCCTGTTTTTAGTCCTGTTTTTAGTCCTGTTTTTAGTCCTGGTTTTAGTCCTGGTTTTAGTCCTGGTTTTAGTCCTGGTTTTAGACCTGGTTTTAGACCTGGTTTAGTTTCTGGGAATGAGTGGAATTACCGAAGGAAAAAAAAAAAAGAAACAAAAAAGGATTTAGCCCGAAATGTGAAAACAGGAAAATCCCTCTTTGTAATCCATTTATTTCAACAAAGTAACTGTAATCCAATTACCACTCACTGAAACAGTAAATGTAACTGAATACAGTTACTCATCATTTGTACTCTGATTACTTAACTCTGGTACATGTAATCTGTTACTCCACAACACTGTTTGCAGTTTACCAAAGTTGTACTAAAACATTTTGGTAAATCTGTAATTTACTCCGGTAACATCCTGAGAAGATTTAACGGTATCAAAATTTGGATCCTGTCGAATTCTAAAGTGTGGCATTTTTCTGTGTGCTCTCGGACTGCTCCACTTCCTCCAACTCACCCAACTCGAGTAACCCACATGGGAAGTTCTCATTCTTTTATATTCAATGATACGACTTAAAGATTGTATAGAGGATTTTTTTAAGTGAAGAGAAATACAGCGACAATCCTTGTGCGCATTCAGAATTACTGTTGAAGTTTCCTGTCTAGAAGTAATTTAGTGACCGACGCATCAGTTTTTAGACGCTTCGTCTGCTTCGGTCGCACCATCGCTGGACCAGATCTCCAAGAATCACCTCAGTTTGGCTTTGCTCCTTTTCCCCTTCTCTTCTTCTTTCAGCGACCTCAAAAAAAGGACTTTCTTTTGCGGCGAACCGGTCGTGGATTCTCGTCCGATGTTGCGACAAACTTTGTGCGAAATGTAAAGGAAGCGACAGTTCGAAAAATCCTCTAAGAACCGCCGCATAAACCGCGTAATCCCTGCACTCCAACGAGTCAGTTACACTAGGGAATTTGATTGACAACCTAACAGCCAATAGAAAATGAGGGAGCCTCGTTTTCTATTGGCTGATGTTTATCTGGCCTCACTATGTCCACAGTTGATAGATTTTCGTTCTTTTTTATTTTGGTAATCATAATTACAAAGCTGCTGCGTTTCTGTAATGGTATTTTAATCTTTCACTGACAATTTGAAACCAAAAAAAAATCCTCCATACAACCTTTAAAGAGAAAGTATATTGTGTATTTATTCATCCTGTAAAAGTTACTCGAGTGTGAAAGTGTCGCCGCTCGATCCTGATCAGCACCAAACGGGAAACACGTGACGACTCGAGCTTCGTGAGGAGAAAAATCAAACCAAATAATCGTCATGTCAGTTTGCACGAAAACTTCTTTTAGGTTCACGGTACAAACAGCAGAGTTCATGTTTTTCACGTACAAATATTTCTTCATTAAAGCAACGACTCGTCAGATTCTGAGATCCCAAACTGTTCTACTTCTGTCTGGACAAAACACAAACTTTGAAGTCATTTTTCTCCGTTTCATACTCTGGAGAGTTCAGAGAGAGTGTGTGTGTGTGTGTGTAAAGTGTGTGTGTGTGTGTGTGTAACGAGGTGAACCAGACGAGCTGTAATTATGAGGATGTTAAAGTGCTCTGTCACTGAGTCACTGTGGAAACTCTGCATCAAAACAACACCTATTTTAGTCCCGGTTTAGTCCCGGTTTGGTCCCGGTTTAGTCCCGGTTTAGTCCCGATTTAGTCCCGATTTAGTCCCGATTTAGTCCCGATTTAGTCCTGGATTTAGTCCTGGATTTAGTCCTGGATTTAGTCCTGGATTTAGTCCCGGTTTAGTCCTGATTTAGACCTGGTTTTAGTCCCGGTTTTAGTCCTGGTTTTAGTCCTGGTTTTAGTCCTGGTTTTAGTCCTGGTTTTAGTCCTGGTTTTAGTCCTGGTTTTAGTCCTGGAGGAGATGAGATGTTGATTGTTGCTCTGACAGCTGAAGGCCTTGGTCCCTTGTCGACTTCTCATCCTCCCCTCCCCCTCCTCTCTCCTCCCTCCTCTTTCCTCCCTTCTTTCCTCCCTCCTCTCCTCTCCTCTCTCCTACCTTCTCTCTCCCTCCGCCCTCCTCTCCTCTCTCCTCCCTCCTCTCTCCTACCTCCTTCATCCTCTCTCCTTCCTCTCTCCTACCTCCTCCTTCCTCTCCTTCCTCTCCTCCCTCCTCTCTCTCCTCTCCTCTCCTCTCTCCTCCCTCCTCTCATCCTTCCGCCCTCCTCTCCTCCTTCCTCCCTCCTCTCTCCTACCTCCTCTCCTCCTTTGTCCTCGGGGCATAAACGCCTGATGAGGTCCCAGGACAAAATATTACTCTTTGTTTATCTGCAGATTAACCGAGACTAAACCAGGACTAAACCAGGACTAAACCAGGACTAAACCAGGACTAAACCAGGACTAAACCAGGTCTAAACCAGGTCTAAACCAGGACTAAACCAGAAGAAAACCAGGACGAAAACCAGAACTAAATCCAGGTCTTAACCAGGACTAAACCAAGACTAAACGAGGACTAAACCTGAACTAAATCCAGGGCTAAACCAAGACTAAAACCAAGACTAAAACCAGGACCAAAACCCTGGACCAAAACCCTGGACCAAAACCCAGGACTAAACCTGGACTATATCCTGGACTATAACCTGGACTATATCCTGGACTATATCCTGGACTATATCCAGGACTATATCCAGGACTATATCCAGGACTATATCCAGGACTATATCCAGGACTATATCCAGGACTAGACCAGGACTAGACCAGGACTAGACCAGGACTAGACCAGGACTAGACCCGTGTCTTTGGGAGCAGCTCAGATCCTGGTGGAGATTTTATGGCCACAGCAAAGTCCAGCTCTGACTCAAAGTTTAACCAGCGTCATGTGACCCGGCCGCTTCAGGTTCAACTCTGACACACGTTTAAAGGTGCAATGTGGAACTTTTCTGCCATGTCACTCCCCTCTGGAAGTTTGTTTTGATAAAAGTCACAAGGCCGGAAAAACATCTCCATGGAGACGAGCAGAGCACCTTTATCATATGTACAGTGTGACAGGGCGTTTTCAGAGCTGCTCCTGTCTGCTCCTGCCTGCTCCTGCCTGC
The DNA here is from genome assembly GCF_026225935.1 of Boleophthalmus pectinirostris. NCBI lineage: Eukaryota > Metazoa > Chordata > Actinopteri > Gobiiformes > Gobiidae > Boleophthalmus > Boleophthalmus pectinirostris. The sequence goes on along the minus strand of NW_026571095.1, from coordinate 36,896,661 downwards.
CCCTGTCCGCCCCTGTCCGCCCCTGTCCACTCTGTGTCTCTCTCCATCGGGCCTCCTCCGGTCAGAAAAAGCATCATCACTGCTCAAGTCTAAAACTGAACTGACCACGTGAAGGTGTCAAAGAAATAGGACAAAAATAAACCGAAACGTCCTCAGATCGTGACGTTTGTGGCGTGAGCAGGACCCGCAGCGCACCGAGTCCCCCCCGGTCCAACCACCACACGCGCCCCTCTCCAAAACGCTGCGTAACGCCCCGGCACAGGCGCGACAACAGCTGGCACCGCGCGCTTTGGCACCGCGCGCCTTGGCACAGGGTGGATCAGTGCGCATCAACTCTGATTCCTCCGCTGTGTCCGAGTGGCGCAGACTCGGACTGAAGCGGCTGATCCGGGGACAGCTGCGGCTCGGGCTTTGTGCTGACGCCGCCTGTTCGCACCGGAGGCCCGCGGCTCACGCACGAACCACGTACACAAGCAGAACCGCACACACACAGCGGCCCGGGCGGGGTGGACCCGGGGCTGGGGCCGGGCTGTCACAACACAAAGCCCCGATGTGCGCTGCGGTTCGGGGCGCTGGTTCCGGCTGACAGCCGGTGACAGCGCTCCGGAGGTGCCCGGATAAGGCGTGGTGTTTGTTTGGCTCATGAGGAGCGACCGTAACGGGACAAAGGCTCCGGGCCGCGGGCGGAGGAGGCGGAGGCCGCTCGGGGCCCGGACACGGAGCTGGTTCTTGTGTTTAGCCTCTTTAGCCTCTTTAGCCTCCTTTAGCCTTTAGCTCCGAGGCGCTAATGCTAAAGATGCTAACGCCGCAGACTCAGCGGCACAAATGGCGTCCCCGGGGCTGCGCCCGGGGCTCGGCCCGCGGGCCCGGATCACTCACCCCGATCACCACCGTGTCCTCTCCCTGGAACTTGGGGATGTACTTGTCTCCGCGGGTGACCTCGGAGCTGTTCAGGGGCCTGAAACGGCACATCACTTTGATGGTGCACTCCGCCGGGTCCGCCATCTTCTTCGGTTCGCGGAGCTCAGCGCGGCGACGGAACGAGCGGCGGCGTCAGGAGGGTCTCCGGGGGCGGCGGCCAGGGGACGGACGGGAGCCCGGGACCCTCGCTCCCTCTCTGGGCGTCGGGAAAGGACCGGGTCGCGGGTTCGGGCGCGTTCTGGCTGCGTTTCGGCTGTGGTTCGGGAGCGTTTACAGCGCGGTCGGAGCGGAGGCCATGACAGCGGCGAGAACGGAGCACATGACGTCACCGCGCCCCGCCCCGGTGCACCACTGCGTGACGTCACCGCCGTAAACAAAAGCGCACACCGAAGACAAACGTGACTAAAGTCAAATATTATCACCAAAATATATTTGAATAAAATACAATAAAATACACGATCCTCCTCAGAGGGACGGTCCAGAGTCCCGCGGGTCAGGGCGGACAGAGGACAGAGGACGGAGGACAGAGGACAGCGGACGGAGGACAGAGGACAGCGGACGGAGGACGGAGGACAGAGGACAGCGGACGGAGGACAGAGGACAGCGGACGGAGGACGGAGGACAGCGGACGGAGGACGGAGGACAGAGGACGGAGGACGGAGGACAGAGGACGGAGGACAGAGGGTTCGGTCAGAGGACAGCGGAGGGGGTGGGGCTGGATCATTAGAAGAGCATCTCATATATATATATATATATATATATATATATATATATATATATATATATATATATATATATATATATATATATATATATATATATATATTCCATATAAAAGTCTGGACACATCGTGTGTTTTTACACTGGACGTGACTCTCACATTGTTCAAACTTTTACACTTCTGTTTATTTTCTATTTTATTCTTAGACTCGTTTATAAAAAGTAGAATCTGAACAAAACAGTGACGTGTCTGTGTCTCTGTGTTTACATGAAGAATCTTATATATTATTATTTTTTACTAAATATATTTATTATTCTGAAAACTTCTGGTTTTATTTGTTGACCTCACAGTCCTGTTTTTAGACCTGGTTTAGTCTTGGTCTGGTCCTGGTCTGGTTCTGGTTCAGTCCTGGTCAAGTCCTGATCCGGTCCTGATCTGGTCCTGGTCTGGGTCTAGTCCTGGTCTAGTCCTGGTCCTGGTCTGGTCCTGTTTGAGTCTTGGTCTAGTCCTGGTCTTGTCCTGGTCCTGGTCTAGTCCTGGTCCTGGTTCAGTCCTGGTCTTGGTCCTGGTCCTGGTCTAAGTCCTGGTCTAAGTCCGGGTCCTGGTCCTGGTCTAGTCCTGGTCTTGTCCTGGTCCTGATCCTGGTCCTGGTCTGGTCCTGGTCTAGTCCTGGTTCAGTCCTGGTCCTGGTCTTGGTCCTGCCCCTCCCTGCTCTTTTGTCTGTGGGTTTATCTGGGAGAGTTCTGGGTGTGTTTGTTGCCAAACCGGTCCCAACAAATCCCACTGGAGACGCCGGGAGGGCATTTGACACACCAGGTCATACCTCAGGTCACACACCAGGTCACACCTCAGGTCCTCACACCTCAGGTCCTCACACCTCAGGTCACATACCAGGTCCTCACAACTCAGGTCACACACCAGGTCACACCTCAGGTCCTCACACCTCAGGTCACACACCAGGTCCTCACACCAGGTCACACACTAAGTCCTCAGGTCACACACCAGGTCACACACCACCTCACACCTCAGGTCACACACCAGGTCCACAGGTCACACACCAGGTCACACCTCACGTCACACACCAGGTCACACACTAGGTCACACCCTCCGATCCTCAAGTCACAGCTCAGGTCACACCTCAGGTCCACACACCTCAGGTCACAATTCGGGTCCTCAGGTCACACATCAGGTCCTCAGGTCACACCTCAGGTCACACCTCAGGTCCTCACACCTCAGGTCACACTTCAGGTCACACTTCAGGTCAGTAATTTATTGTTTTATCATTATTCGTTTCATGTTGTAGTTCTTCTTCTTCACTTGCCGCTTGATCTGATCTGTCGGAAAATAGAGTCCTGCGGTCACTTCTGTTGTGGCTTTTTAACGTGTTGTGGCTTTTTAACGTGTTGTGGCTTTTTAACGTGTTGTGGTTTTTTAACGTGTTGTGGCTTTTTAACGTGTTGCGGCTTTTTAACGTGTTGCGGCTTTTTAACGTGTTGTGGCTTTTGTATTTGTTGCGGCGATTTGTGTTCGTTGTGACCCTCTCGGCTTCAGTCGATTTCAGCTCCACAGACGACGGTCAAACACTGTTCACCTCCAAACTACAAAAACCTGTGTGCACCTTTACTCCTCTTACACACCACAACAAATCACAGAACACATTTACTCAAGTACAAGTTTGAGTATTAAAGTATAAGTTTGAGTATTAAAATATAAGTTTGAGTATTAAAGTATAAGTTTTAGTATTTAAGTACTGTTTAGACTTACTTGTTTATACTTCTCAGTGTAAGTCAAGTAAACTTCACTATTCTCACACTATTCTTAAGTACATGAATAATAGTTTATAAAAAGTCAACTTCAAGTAAACTTTGTCAGTTTTAGTATAAAATAAATTTACTCATGTTACACTTGAATAAATTTCTTTTTACTGAGAGTAACTCCTCTGTTCTTGTTGCTCAGAAAAACACTTTTTTTTTTAATTTATCTGTAAAAGATGCTGTAGAAATAAAAGCTCACTCACTCACTCACTGAAATACTTATTAACGTTTACATTTTACAAGTTTTAATATTAGGCCGGGAGCCAGGTCCACGTCTCAGGATGTTTTTTACTCCTTTTTTTCACTACACTATCATTTCCTGTTATATTATTTCTTGGGCCATCACGAGTTGATATGGACAAACCTCAACTCGGCCCCGTTTGGTCTCAGGGCCCAAAAAACACAGTTTTTAAGAAAAGCTATTTGTGAAATGATGTAACTGTAAATATTAAGGTACTGAAACTGCAAACATGGACAAATAACCCTGAAATTTGACATGGTGGATCCTGACACATGGGGGAAACTAACAGAAAAAAAATTCTGGGGATTTTTTTTTTTTCTCCTAGCCCTGCTTTAGTCCTAATTTAGTTGTTCTTCAGACCTGGTTTAGACCTGGTTTAGACCTGATTTAGTCCTGGTTTAGTCCTCCTTTAGACCTGGTTTAGTCCTAATTTTACTTTTTCTTCAGACCTGGTTTAGTCCTAGTTTAGTCCTGGTTTAGACCTGGTTTAGTCCTCCTTTAGTCCTGGTTTAATTCTCCTTTAGTCCTAGTTTAGTCCTGGTTTAGTCCTGGTTTAGTCCTGGTTTAATTCTCCTTTAGTCCTGGTTTAGACCTGGTTTAGTCCTGGTTTAGACCTGGTTTAGACCTGGTTTAGACCTGGTTTAGTCCTGGTTTAGTCCTGGTTTAGACCTGGTTTAGTCCTGGTTTAATTCTAGACTATAATCTTAAATTATTTTTAAGTGTCTTAACTCGGATGATTTGGCAGGACCAGGGGTGGAGTTTGCAGTTTTGGGGCCCTGGGCGAACTCGAGTTTGGGGCCCTCACTGTAAAGAAATACTTGTTTTGTTTTTTTTATATATTTTGTCGTCTGTTTTTCCCCGTTGTTCTTGAAACTTTTTATTTATTTGAATTATACTGAACTGGAAACTTGGTCTTATTATTTCAGTCGTCGACTAGAAAACCAGAACTGAAGTAGTTTTATTTCATTTTTCATTCATTTTTGTTTACATCTTTTACATACGACCAAAACATGAATCCAACATCTCCATGGAGACAAACAGGTAGAGGACTCCTCCAGAAAAGTTCCACAGTGCCCCTTTAACTCAGAAGTTACAGATTTTCAGTCCCGTCTGCGGCGTCGGCTCTCGCTCGTTTGGAGGCGCGGCAAACTTCACCTGGAACACGAAAAACTCAAATAAACATTAAAATAAAAACTAAAATAAAACTAAAATAAAAACTAAAATAAAAACTAAAATAAAAACTAAAATAAAACTAAAACACTAAAATAAACACAAAAATAAAAACTAAAATAAAAACTAAAACACAAAAATAAACACAAAAATAAAAACTAAAAAAAAACTAAAACACTAAAATAAACACTAAAATAAAAACTAAAATAAACACAAAAATAAACACAAAAATAAAAACAAAAATAAAAACTAAAATAAAACTAAAATAAAAACTAAAACACTAAAATAAACACTAAAATAAAAACTAAAATAAACACAAAAATAAAAACTAAAATAAACACTAAAATAAAACTAAAATAAAAAAAAAATAATAATAAATCAATAAAACTAAAATAAAACACTAAAATAGGCACAGACCAAATCGAAAGAAAAAAATAAGAGTTATGGTCAAGATTTCAGTCCTGGTTCAGTTCAACCAGGTCTAAATCAGGCCTAAAGGAGGACTAAACCAGGACTGAACCAGGACTAAACCAGGACTAAACCAGGTCTAAACCAGGTCTAAACTAGGACTAAACCAGGTCTAAACTAGGACTAAACCAGGACTGAACCAGGTCTAAACTAGGACTAAACCAGGACTGAACCAGGTCTAAACTAGGACTAAACCAGGACTGAACCAGGACTAAACCAGGACATATTCTGGTTTAAGTTGAGTCAGGTCTTGGGGTAAGTTTCTTATTCAAATAAATAAACAAATAAATAAATAAATGCCGTTGCCATGACGACCGTTCCGTACTCTCGTCCGTGTGCGGAGCGTCGAGTCGTCTGAACGTGCGGACGATTCCTCCGGCGGTTTTCCTGCTCTCTGCCAAAACACAAGAACAAAACGTCAGAAAAAGAAAGAAAAAGACACGAGGTGGTCTTTAAAGGAGCACTGCGGAACTTTTCTGTCTCCATGGAAACCGGAGCTGTCAGTCGGAGAAATAAACTTGTTACCCCAGACACTTCCTCCAGCTCCTCCGGTCCAGAGACAATTCGTGTTTTTTTTGTGTGGGAAATCCGATGTTTTTTCGAGGTCGTTCACATTTCCAGTTAAATGTGACTTGTGTGTGACTCCAGTGTGAACATTAAACGGTCCAAAAGTGTCCCACATGTGACACTGGAGACACGACGACGTCAACCGCAGCGAGCGTCTCTGTGTTTACACAAGTTGTCCAAACATGGACGCAGCATCGAGAATCCGTGTGTCGTTCGTTTATTCGTTTTTCAAAATAAAACCAAAAATAAGAAAACGAAAAAACAACAGTTTTCTTCATTATTTGTCTCCAAAACCAAAATGAAAAAACAGATAATGATTTGTTTTTTCAGTTTTCGATTTTGTGTTTAAATGAAAAATGGCAAAAACGGGATAACGGCCGTTTCCCGTTTACGTGACTCCTGTGACTGCGATGTTGGACTTTTACGCTGCATACGGACTGAACCAGAACTGAACCAGGTCCGAGACCAGACTGGGACCAGACCAGGACTGAGACCGGGACAGACAGGGACCAGACTGGGACCAGAGCGGGACTGAGACCGGGACCAGACCGGAGGCTCAGAGCCCACAGCAGAGCTCCCGTGGAGGCTCGGAGTCAAAGCTCGGAGTCCGCCCTGGTCCTGCTCTGGTCTCGGACCTGGATCAGTCCTGGTTCAGTTCGGCATCTCAGTCACTGGATTCACGTAAATGGAAAACGGCCGTTATCCCGTTTTTTCCATTCTTCATTTAAACACAAAATCAAAAACTGAAAAAACAAATCTTTATCCGTTTTTTCATTTTGATTTTGGAGACAAATAATGAAGAAAACTGTTGTTTTTTCGTTTTATTTTTGGTTTTATATTGAAAAACAAATGAACGAATGATACACGGATCATCGAGCACCTGGAGATTTTAAAGTTCCTCTCGTACCGGAGCCAGAACATGAACAACTTACTTGTTTTAAGGAGGAGATTGAGAAGGAGAAGGACGAGGTTTTTGGTCGTGGTGTTTTGTGGTGAGTGGACATGTGCTTCACTTCAGTCACACAGAGTTCATTAACAGTTTTCTCTACTTCAGCGCAGAATAGTGACTAGGGACGGGTATTCGATCAAATTTTCTTAATCAATCGTCTGAAGAATGGATTATCGATTAATCATTAATGTTTTTATATTAAAATGATCATCATTATTATTACTATCTGCACTAATCTGCATAAATAAATTCGACTTTACGACATATAAACATAACGACTCTAGATCCACATCAGCTGTTTGACATTATAATGTGTTTAATTCAGTTTTGTTCAAATCTCACAGAAACAAAACTTAAAACCACATCACTAATTTACATAAACTAAGTGAAGATAAAACTCCAGCTCTTGTGTCGCTGATGTGGTTCAACTTGTGTTGGATTAAAAGACATGACTCAGGTGAATACAGGTCAGTGTGACCAGATTTGTGTTTGTCAAAACCAGGACAGCGTACGGGGGGAGGGGGGCGGGGCCTCGTCATCCACATTGAGCGACTCTCACCTGGAAAAACGTTTTTCCCACTGGACACAGAAACATATGTGCTGCTTTATCCACTGTGCACATGGACTCACACTTGTCCCAACGCAACGGAAAGTGTGGAATTTCTTGTCCAAATCCTGGTTAAATCCACATTTGTGCTTCGGTTCGTTACAGACTGACCCACTGTTTGTGTCTCGCTCCTTCTGATGCAGAGACACATGTACACACCTGTTTGGTCACGACACACAAACATACATTCAGTTTGTCCATTAAAATGAACGGAATCCATGAAATTCTTAATGATCAATTATCGATTAATCAACTAATCACGCCCATCCCTGATAGTGACGTTTGTGTCTTGTTGATAACGTGTAGGTGGATGAATGTGACCTGACCGTTCACACTGAAGTCACATGTTAAAGATCAGATATGGATCAGTTTCAGGAGCACAGATCCAAGTGTCCTGGGTCACATTTGAAAAAATCAGATCTGTGTGGTTCAGATGTCATTAAAAGATCAGATACAGGAACAAAAAATCAGATCTGGGTCACTTCAGGTGCAGTGTGACCATCGTCCCTCCAGTGTGTCCTGGGTCTTCCCCGGGGCCTCCTCCCGGTGGGACATGAACACCTCCTGAGGGACACGTCCAGGAGACATCAGAACAGATGGAGGAGCAGCGGCTCTACTCCGACCTCCTCACTCTGTCTCTAAGGGAGACGCCCGGACCAAACCCAGACTCAGCTCCTCTTCGCCACAACCACCCAGACAGAGACCACTGCACCTGTCCACCTGTCAAAACGTGAGGAGCTCCTCTCAGCCCCGCCCCCACCAGGCACTGCCCCGCCCCCTGCCCCCCCGCTGGCGCTTTACCTGCGTGAAGCACCACAGAGCGACAGTTTGTGGTCACGGCGTCTCTCCCACAACGATCAGACAAACCAAAGAGCTGAGTCCTGATGTGGAGGTAAGAAACAAAACCAGGACTAAAACAGATCTAAACCAGGACTAAACCAGGTCTAAACCAGGACTAAACCAAGACTAAACCAAGACTAAACCAAGACTAAACCAGGACTAAACCAGGTCTAAACCAGGACTAAACCAAGACTAAACCAAGACTAAACCAGGACTAAACCAGGTCTAAACCAGAGACTAAACCAGGATTAAACCAGGTCTAAACCAAGACTAAACCAGGACTAAACCAGGACTAAACCAGGTCTAAACCAAGACTAAACCAGGATTAAACCAGGTCTAAACCAAGACTAAACCAGGATTAAACCAGGACTAAACCAGGTCTAAACCAAGACTAAACCAGGACTAAACCAGGTCTAAACCAAGACTAAACCAAGACTAAAACCAGGACTAAACCAGGACTAAACCAGGACTAAACCAGGACTAAACCAGGACTAAACCAGGACTAAACCAGGACTAAACCAGGTCTAAACCAAGACTAAACCAGGATTAAACCAGGTCTAAACCAAGACTAAACCAGGATTAAACCAGGACTAAACCAGGACTAAACCAGGTCTAAACCAAGACTAAACCAGGACTAAACCAGGTCTAAACCAAGACTAAACCAGGATTAAACCAGGTCTAAACCAAGACTAAACCAGGATTAAACCAGGACTAAACCCAGGACTAAACCAGGACTAAACCAGGTCTAAACCAAGACTAAACCAGGATTAAACCAGGTCTAAACCAAGACTAAACCAGGACTAAACCAAGTCTAAACCAGGTCTAAACCAAGACTAAAACCAGGTCTAAAACCAGGTCTAAAACCAGGTCTAAAACCAGAACTAAACCAGGTCTAAACCAGGTCTAATCCGAGACTAAACTGGGATTGAATCAGGTCTAAATGAGGACTAAACCAGGACTTAGATAATTCTTTGTCTAAATTAAACTTAAACTAGAGTAAATCTTCTGCTCTGATCTCGTTCTTTTTATCTCAGACTCCCCCCCCGATGACATCACGAGGTGGCGCCCGCTGCCGTGTGACTGGAGGATACAGGTTGATGACGTCGTGGGGCCCTCGCAGCTCCAGCGCCTGAAAAACACGTCACGGGGGAGTGAGAAACGTCGACACGTCGGAAGGTTCCGGAGAGAAAACGGGAGGGAGGAGCCTCACCTTCTCGGCCGCGCTGGACACCACCACGCTCTGAAACACCACACAGGACAACGGGTCAGCGCTACATGCACGTCTACGGCCGGATGTTCAGCGGTTACCACGGCGACACAACGCACACGGTTCGGTTTGGTTCGAAATAAAACCGAAAATAAGACGACAAAAAAAACAACGATTTTCTTTTCTATTCTGTTTTCTAAACCAGGACTAAACCAGGACTAAACCAGGACTTTACCAGGACTAAACCAGGACTAAAACCAGGACTAAAACCAGGACTAAAACCAGGACTAAAACCAGGACTGAACCAGGACTAAACCAGGACTGAACCAGGACTAAACCAGGACTAAAACCAGGACTAAACCAAGACTGAACCAGGACTAAACCAGGACTAAAACCAGGACTGAACCAGGACTGAACCAGGACTGAACCAGGACTAAATCTGTGTGTTGTGTGTGCCTTGTGTGTGTTGCGCGTCGTGCACAGTGTGCGTTGTGCGTCGCGTGCGTCGTGTGTTGTGCGTCGTGTGCGTTGTGCGTCGTGTGCGTTGTGCGTCGCGTGCGTTGTGCGTCGCGTGCGTCGCGTGCGTTGTGCGTCGCGTGCGTCGTATGCGTCGTGTGCGTCTTGTGCGTCGTGTGCGTTGTGTGCGTTGTGCGTCGTGTGCGTCGTGTGTGTTGTGCGTGCGTGTGCGCGTCGTGTGCGTTGCGTGCATTGTGCGTTGCGTGCATCGTGCGTCGTGTGCGTTGTGCGTCGTGTGTGTCGTATGTGGTGTGCGTCGTGCGCGTCGTGTGCGTCGTGCGCGTTGCGCGTCGTGTGCGTCTTGTGCGTCGTGCGTCACGTGCGTTGTGCGTCGCGTGCGTTGTGCGTCGTGTGCGTCGTGTGCGTCGTGTGTTATGCGTGTGTGTGGCGTCGTTGTGCGTCGTGTGCGTTGTGTGCGTCGTGTGCGTCGTGCGCGTTGCGTGCGTTGTGCGTCGCGTGCATTGTGCGTCGTGTGCGTCGCGTGCGTTTGTGCGTCGCGTGCGTTGTGCGTCGTATGCGTCGTGTGCGTCGTGTGCGTCTTGTGCGTCGTGTGCGTTGTGCGTCGTGTGTGCGTCGTGTGTGTGTGTTGTGCGTCGTGCGCGTCGTGTGCGTTGCGTGCATTGTGCGTTGCGTGCATCGTGCGTCACGTGCGTTGTGCGTCGCGTGCGTTGTGCGTCGTGTGTGTCGTATGTGTTGTGCGTCGTGCGCGTCGTGTGCGTCGTGCACGTCGCGTGCGTTGCGCGTCGTGTGCGTCGTGCGTCGTGCGTCACGTGCGTTGCGTGCGTCGCGTGCGTTGTGCGTCGTGTGCGTCGTGTGTGTCGTGTGCGTTGTGCGTCGTGTGTGTTATGCGTCGTGTGCGTCTTGTGCGTTGTGCGTCGTGTGCGTCGTGCGCGTTGCGTGCGTTGTGCGTCGCGTGCATTGTGCGTCGTGTGCGTCGCGTGCGTTGTGCGTCGCGTGCGTTTTGCGTCGCGTGCGTTGTGCGTCGCGTGCGTCGTGTGCGTCGCGTGCGTTGTGCGTCGCGTGCGTTGTGCGTCGCGTGCGTTGTGCGTCGTGTGCGTCGTGTGTGTCGTTGCGTGTGTGCGTTGTGCGTGTGCGTTTGTGCGTCGTGTGCGTCGTGCGTCGTGTGCGTTGTGCGTCCTGTGCGTTGTGCGTCGTGTGTCGTGTGCGTCGTGTGCCGTGTGTGTTGTGCGTCGTGTGCGTTGTGCGTCGTGCGCGTCGTGTGCGTTGCGTGCGTCGCGTGCGTTGTGTGCGTTGTGTGTCGTGTGCGTCGTGTGCGTTGTTCGTCGTGTGTGCGTTGTGCGTTGTGCGTTGTGCGTCGTGTGCGTCGTGCGCGTCATGCGCGTCGTGTGCGTTGCGTGCGTGCGTCGCGTGCGTTGTGTGCGTTGTGTGTCGTGTGCGTCGTGTGCGTTGTTCGTCGTGTGCGTTGTTCGTCGTGTGCGTTGTGCGTCGTGTGCGTTGTGCGTCGTGTGCGTTGTGCGTCGTGTGCGTTGTGCGTCGTGTGCGTTGTGTGCGTTGTGCGTCTTTAGTACCTTTCCTTTGCTGACGTCCGAGTGGAACATGGCGTTGGCCAGAGTGTAGCGCCTCCTGGTGGAGTCTCTGATGGCGGCGGAATACGAGACCTCGAACGCCACGCCGCGCTCCACCGCCTCAACACAGAGTCACATCAGACAGGGACAGGCAGGGAGCGACAGGTGCACACCCGTCTCATACAAGTCCTGCTTTAGTCCTCGTTTAGTCCTCGTTTAGTCTTTGTTCAGTCCTGGTTTAATCCTGGTCTAGTCCTGGTTCAGTGTTTAGTCCTGCTTTAGTTCTGCTTTAGACCTGGTTTAGTTCTCGTTTAGTCCTCGCTTAGTCCAGGTCCAGTCCTCATTTAGTCCTGGTTAGGTCCCTGGTTCAGTCCTGGTTTCATCCTGGTCCAGTAATGGTTTAGTCTTTGTTCAGTCCTAGTTTAATCAAGGTCTAGTCCTGGTTCAATGTTTAGTCCTTGTTCAGTCCCTGCTTTAGACCTAGTTTAGTTCTCGTTTAGTCCTGATTTAGTCCTTGTGTAGTCCTTGTTTAGATCTGGTTTAGTCCTGCTTTAGTCCTGGTTCAGGTCCCTGGATTTGGTCCCTAGTTCAGTCCTGGTTTCATCCTGGTTTTGTCCTGGTCTAGTCCTGGTCTAGTTCTCACCCCGTAGACGGGCGCTCTCTTGTAGAAAAAGGGGAGTCTGTCGTTCACGCTGAGACAGATCAGGTCCACGTCATACGTCATACAGGCCGACTGAGGAAAGAGACTAGGTTAGACCAGAACCAGAACCAGAACCAGAACCAGAACCGGAGCACAATCAGGTTCTGGTGTGTGAAATTATAATTTACACATTTTTATTTGAGTTCGTTTCGAGCTCGTTACCAGAAACAGTTTGTCCGTGTGCGGCTGAACGGCCAGAAGATCGAAGTGTCTGTACTCGGGACAACTGGCTCTCTGAAAAACACCGACCGGACGAAGAAAAAAAACAACGAAAAAACACAAAAATAAACCATTATGAGGGAGGTATTCTAATATATGACAAAAGAACAGGGTTTACGGGATTTATACAGCGTTTACAGGGTTTTTACAGGGTTTACGAAGTTTACGGGGTTTACAATATTTATAGAATTTACAGGTTTTATGGATTTTACAGAGTTTACAGGGTTTACTGGGCTTACAGGGTTTATGAGGTTTACAGGGTTTACACAAAGTTTACAGGGTTTATACAGAGTTTACAGGGTTCACGGGGTTTACGAGGTTTACAAGGTTTACAGGGTTTACGGGATTTATACAGAGTTTACGGGGTTTACAGGGTTGACAGGGTTTACAGACTTTACAGGGTTTACAGACTTTACAGGGTTTATACAGAGTTTACGGGGTTTGCTGGGTTTATACAGGGTTTACAAGATTTATACAGGGTTTGCGGGGTTTACAGGTCTTACAGGGTTTACAGGGCAAAGGAAGAAGTCTAAACATGGACTTTACAGACTAGTTTCTCTGTTTTAAGAAATGCTGTATGCCACTTTTGAATTCATTTTTGGGTTTTGCGATTAATCACAGGAACTCATGCGATTATTGTGATTATGATTTTTTATTTCTGCCCAGACTTAGTTATTATATTTTACTCAGGAGAAAATATTATGTGTTTTTTTTTTTTTCACGTCTTAAAACTTATTGAATCGATATCGTGACCCGTGTATCGAGACGCATGTTGAATCGTGGAAAAACTGTAGGTAAACGTGGATAAAGTGAGTCCTCGTTACGTGTGAGCGGTGGAGGGGCGGGGCTTACGTAGTGGCTGGAGTCGGACATCACGATGGTCAGTCTGTTCAGGATTCTGATTGGCTGAGAGCGTCCCTGCGTTAAAAACACACGGAGATAAATGTGACTGGATTTTAATTTTATGAAACTCCTTAAAAACACTTTAAAAACTCCTTAAAAACACTTTTAAAACTCCTTAAAAACACTTTTAAAACTCCTTAAAAACACTTTAAAAACGAGTTCTTCTCGCAGCAAACAGAAAAAGCTCTGTTCCATCTTGTGATGTCATCATGTGGTAATACAGGAAGTGCTCCACGGTGTCCTGGTTCTTAGTGCAGGTTTAGTTCAGGTTTAGTCCTGGTTTAGTCCAAGTTTAGTCCTGGTTTAGTCCAAGTTTAGTCCAAGTTTAGTCCAGTCCTGGTTTAGTCCTGGTTTAGTCCTGGTTTAGTCCTGGTTTAGTCCTGGTTTAGTCCTGGCCCAGTCCCGGTTCAGTCCCGGTTCAGTCCCGGTTCAGTCCCGGTTCAGTCCACGTTTAGTCCACGTTTAGTCCTCCTTCAGTCCTCCTTCAGTCCTCCTTCAGTCCTCCTTCAGTCCCGGTTTAGTCCCGGTTTAGTCCCGGTTCAGTCCCGGTTCAGTCCCGGTTCAGTCCCGGTTCAGTCCCGGTTTAGTTCAGGTACAGTTCCGGTTTAGTCCTGGTTCAGTCCTGGTTCAGTCCTGGTTCAATCCTGGTTTCAATCCCGGTTTAGTTCAGGTTCAGTCCCGGTTCAGTCCAGGTTTAGTCCTGGTTCAATCCCGGTTTAGTCCAGGTTTAGTCCCAGTTTAGTCCCGGTTTAGTCCCGGTTTAGTCCCAGTCCAGTCGTTGTTTTTTTACTTTTAGACTGGAATTGTACCGATCTCTTCTGAACAACTGAACTGAAAAGTAAAAGAAACTTGAAAACCGCCACTTAATGACATCACGAGGTGGAACAGGGCGTCTGGAGCTTTGCAGACGCAGACAAACGAATAATAAAAGTCACTCAGACAACTCTTAAAAGTAATAAATACAAATAAATACACGCGTGCACTTATTTTTCTCAACTGAATCTCGTGCGTTTTAAATCTGCTCAAATAAAATAAACGTTAAAATTAAAGTTCCAGTTCCAAATCTGAAAAGTTTAAACGGGAAAAACAAATCAGACCAGAACGGAAAAATACTGAAAGAATTAAAAATGTAAATGTGATCCTCACCTGGACGATGGGCAGAGTCTGGAGGAGCTCGGAGACGGGCAGAGGAGTGGGCACCGGCTGAACACAAAAAAAAACATTTAAACTAAAAAATACAATAAAGATATAAAGTCCTTTCAAAATAAAACCAAAAATAAGAAAATGAAAAAAAAAAAAAACTAAAATTTTCTTTATTATTTGTCTCCAAAACCAAAATGGAAAAAAAAAAAACAGGAAAAAACAGATAATGATTCGTGTTTTTCAGTTTTTGATTTTGTGTTTAAATGAAAAAGGGAAAAAAACGGATAACGGACTAAACCAGGACTAAACCAGGACTAAACCAGGACTGAACAGGACTAAAACCAGGACAAAACCAGGACTAAACCAGGACTAAACCAGGACTAAACCAGGACTAAACCAGGACTAAACCAGGACTAAACCAGGACTAAACCAGGACTAAACCAGGACTAAAGCAGGACTAAAACAGGTCTAAACCAGGACTAAACCAGGACTGAACCAGGTCTAAACCAGGACTCAACCAGGACTAAACCAGGTCTAAACCAGGTCTAAACCAGGTCTAAACCAGGTCTAAAACCAGGACTAAAACCAGGACTAAATCAAGACTAAACCAGGACTAAACCAGGACTGAATCAGGACTGAATCAGGACTAAACCAGGACTAAAACCAGGATTGAACCAGGACTAAACCAGAACTAAACCAGGACTAAACCAGGACTGAACCAGGACTAAACCGGGTCTGAACCAGGACTAAACCAGGACTAAACCAGGACTGAACCAGGTCTGAACCAGGTCTGAACCAGGTCTGAACCAGGTCTAAACCAGGTCTAAACCAGGTCTAAACCAGGACTGACAAATGAGAGTTGGTGTGTTTAGATGAACGAGCTCTGGTCTGTGTTAAAGATCATTTTTACACCACCAGATGGCGCCAAAGCCCAGTGTTTACACAGTGTTGTAAATGTGAGACGCTCCTGAGGCCTCGTCTTCATCAACACCTGCACTTTAAACCTCCACCCGCTCCTCCACCCGCTCCTCCACCCTCATCGTTTGTCACTGAGTGTTTAATAAAAATCAAACTCACAGTTTTCTTCTTGGAGTCTGGTTCAAACACATAATTGACGGCCACAGTCGAGTATCCAACTGAAACACAAACAACACGGAGGAGAATCATCTGCAACATCTACTCACTCTACACCATCTACACCATCTACTGTCGAGAGGAGAAGGTCAGAAGGTCTGAGGGTCAGAGGAACAGAGGAGCAGAGGGTCAGAGGAGCAGAGGGTCAGAAGGTCAAAGGGAGAAGGTCAGAACGTCAGAGGAGAGGGTCAGAGAGAAGAGAAGAGGGTCAGAGGAGAAGAGGAGAAGGGGTCAGAGGAGGAGAGGAGGGTCAGAAGGTCAGAGGAGCAGGAGAAAGGGTCAGAAAGTCAGAAGAGGAGAGGGTCAGAGGAGGAAAGGGAGAAGATCAGAAGGTCAGAGGACCAGAAGGTCAGAAGAGCAGAAGGAGAGGGTCAGAGAAGAAGAGAGTCAGAGGAGGAGAGGGACAGAAGGTCAGAGGAAAAAGTCCCTCATCCTTTCCCCACAGAACCGTCGGTCTGAAGCTAACCCCCGCTAGCTCCGCAACCACAACAAACGGCCCGTGTGTGACTTTAAACCCCGCGAAACGAGCCCCGGGCCCGGCCGCGCGCACTCACGGTGAGCCGCTGTCTCCACCAGCCTCCGGAGCTCCTCTTTGTCCCCGGTAAAAGTCAGATTCAGGTCCATAAACACCGACATCACGCCGCTACCGTGCACCACCCGAGTGAGGGAAGCGTGGGGCAGCGAGGCATCACGGGAAATGGAGTCCGAGGAAAAAAATAAAAGAATAAACGAATTAAGCTTCAGAGAAGCGTGGAGCAGCGATGTATCACAGGAAATGGAGTCCGAGAAAAAAATAAAAATTAATTTAAAAAAAAATAAAATAAAAAAAGAAAGAAAATTAAAAAAAAAAAAAAGAATTTTGCGTCAGGGAAGCGTGGAGCAGCGATGCATCACGGGAAATGGAGTCCGAGGGAAAAAAAAATTATAAAAAATAAAAAATAAACGAATTATGCGTCAGGGAAGCGTGAAGCAGCGATGCATCACGGGAAATGTAGTCCAAGGGAAAAAAAATTAATTAATAAAAAATTCAAAATTAAAAAAACGTATTACGCGTCAGGGAAGCGTGGAGCAGCGATGCATCATGGGAAATGGAGTCCGAGAAAAAAACACAAAAACAAAAACGTATTACGCGTTACTACAGTTTTATAAACATTTTATATTTTAAATCAAGCATAAAAGAATGAAAAATCTTTACTCTGCGTGTGTTATTTACGTTAAAATAAAAATAATAACGTAAAACCTGTAGTAGTATTTCCGGTGTGGAGCGGAAGCAGCAGAAATTGAGGTCAAAACACGAGCAGCCGGAGGTACAACAAACTCAACATTTATGCTCAAAAAAATAAACTTTTACACGAGTTTTAACCCGATTCAATAAACAAATAAAATAATGCATTTATCTAACGGTGTCCACGCAAACGTAACACTGGTTTAGTCCCGGTTTTAGATTTTAGTGCACTCTTGGGGTGTGTTACATGGAGTTCTATGGTATAAAATCCAGCTTTGCAAATTCTCAAATGTCGACCGGGTTTTAGTTCAGATCTGTGGATTTTGACATTTTGTGTTTTGTTTTTTTTATTTATTTACAGAATCATCATTTTTATCATGTGACCAAAGACCAGACCAAAGACCGGACCAGAGTCTAGACCAGAGACCGGACCAGAGTCTAGACTAGAGACCGGACCAGAGTCTAGACCAGAGACCGGACCAGAGTCCAGACCAGAGACCGGACCATGCTGAACCCGCTCCGAGTCCTGGTTTCTGGACTTACTCAGACCTCCACAAGATGCTGCTCTGGTTATGTGTCCAGAATGAGGTCAGTCCTGGTTTAGTCCTGGTTTAGTCCTGGTTCAATTCTGGTTCAGTTCTGGTTTAGTCCTGTTGTAGTCCTGGTTTAGTCCTGGTTTAGTTCTGGTTCAGTCCTGGTTTATTCCTGGTTTAGTGCTGGTTTAGTCCTGGTTTAGTGCTGGTTCAGTCCTGGTTTAGTCCTGGTTCAGTCCTGGTTTAGTCCTGGTTCAGTGCTGGTTCAGTCCTGGTTTAGTCCTGGTTTAGTCCTGGTTCAGTCCTGGTCTAGTCCTGGTTCAGTTCTGGTTCTCTGCAGGTTCTTGAATCGTCTGAAGCAGGACGATGTTTTTTGTGCCGAGTCCGTCTCAGACTCGGACTTGATCCTGTTTCATTCCCTGAAGCCGCTGCTCAAGAAAAACCCAGACCGAAGCTTCTCGTCCGTGTCTCTGCACCACCGAGGTACCAGAACCCGACCAGAACCCGACCAGAACCCGACCAGAACCAGACCAGAACCTGACCAGAACCAGACCAGAACCCGACCAGAACCGACCAGAACCAGACCCAAAACCAGACCAGAACCCGACCAGAACCCGACCAGAACCCGACCAGAACCAGACCAGAACCAGACCAGAACCCGACCAGAACCCGACCAGAACCAGACCCAAAACCAGACCAAAACCAGACCAGAACCAGACCAGAACCAGACCAGAACCAGACCCAGAACCAGACCCAAAACCAGACCAGAACCAGACCAGAACCAGACCAGAACCAGACCCAAAACCAGACCAGAACCAGACCAGAACCAGACCAGAACCAGTCCCAAACCTGACCAAAACCAGACCCAAAACAGACCAAAACTAGACCAAAACCAGACTAAAACCAGACCTGCTCATACCAAAACCAGTCTAAATAAATCTGCCGTACCTGTCTCACCTGTCGCACCTGTCTCACCTGTCTCACCTGTCGCACCTGTCTCACCTCTGTCACCTGTCTCACCTGTCTCAACTGCTTCACCTGTCTCACCTGTCGCACCTGTCTCATCTGTCTCACCTGCCTCACCTGTGTCACCTGTCTCACCTGCCTCACCTGTGTCACCTGTCTCACCTGTCTCAACTGCTTCACCTGTCTCACCTGTCTCACCTGCCTCACCTGTCTCACCTGCCTCACCTGCTTCACCTGTCGCACCTGTCTCACCTGCTTCACCTGTCTCACCTGCTTCACCTGTCTCACCTGTCTCACCCGTCTCACCTGTCTCACCCATCTTACCTGCCTCACCTGCCTCACCTGTCACACCTGTCTTGTGTTCCAGAGCTGAACTCGCTGCTCCAGAAACTGGGGGCTGACCCGTCAATCATCCAGGAGTCTGTTCTGATTGGCTGCTCGGACAGAGGCTCCGCCCTCTTCTGTCTGGACCTGGGTAACTCTGAAATAAATATTTAATCAAAACCAAAACCAGACCCAAAACCAGACCCAAACCAGACCAAAACCAGACCAAAACCAGACCCAAAACCAGACCCAAACCAGACCAAAACCAGACCAAAACCAGACCCAAAACCAGACCCAAAACCAGACCCAAACCAGACCAAACCAGACCCAAAACCAGACCCAAAACCAGACCCAAACCAGACCAACACCAGACCAACACCAGACCAACACCAGACCCAAACCAGACCCAAACCAGACCCAAACCAGACCCAAAACCAGACCCAAACCAGACCCAAACCAGACCCAAAACCAGACCCAAAACCAGACCCAAAACCAGACCCAAACCAGACCCAAAACCAGACCCAAACCAGACCCAAACCAGACCCAAAACCAGACCCAAAACCAGACCAAAACCAGACCAAAACCAGACCAAAACCAGACCGAAAACCAGACCCAAACCAGACCCAGAACCAAAAACCAGACCAAAACCAGACCCAAAACCAGACCCAAAACCAGACCCAAACCAGACCCAAACCAGACCAACACCAGACCCAAACCTGAAATAAATAAATATTTAATCTGTCGCTGATTCTGTCGGTTTGTCCGCGGACAAAGAAAAGAACCGTCCGTCATTTTAACGGTTTAATGGTTGAGAAGAAAGAAAATCAAAAAGAAAATCCAGAAAATAACTAGTGCTGTCAAGAGATTTAAAAAATTGAGAGATTAATTCATTATGATTTTGTTCATTTTAAACCACAGCGTTTGTTAAATCTGAGCGTTTGTGGTTGGTGTTGTCGTTGTCAGCTGCCGTGGACGTCGCCGCCGCAGTAGAAGAAGAAAGCGGCGCGGTGTTTGTGGATCTGAGGAAGTCGTTTTTCCTGCTGTCGGACTCGGAGGCACCTCTAGTGGCCAAGGTCAGTCACTGCAGAAGATCACAGGGAGAACAGACCTGAGGAGAGGGTCAGAAGAACAGATGTTTAGATGTTCAGATGTTTAAATGTTCAGATGTTTAAATGTTCAGATGTTTAGATGTTCAGATGTTTGTTCAGATGTTTAGATGTTCAGATGTTTGTTCAGATGTTCAGATGTTCAGATGTTTGTTCAGATGTTTAGATGTTCAGATGTTCAGATGTTTAGATGTTCAGATGTGTAGATGTTCAGATGTTTAGATGTTCAGATGTATAGATGTTCAGATGTTTGTTCAGATGTTTAGATGTTCAGATGTTTAGATGTTCAGATGTTCAGATGTTCAGATGTTTAGATGTTCAGATGTTTAGATGTTCAGATGTTTAGATGTTTAGATGTTTAGATGTTCAGATGTTCAGATGTTCAGATGTTCAGATGTTTGTTCAGATGTTCAGATGTTTGTTCAGATGTTTAGATGTTCAGATGTTCAGATGTTCAGATGTTTGTTCAGATGTTTAGATGTTCAGATGTTTAGATGTTCAGATGTTTGTTCAGATGTTTAGTTTCAGATGTTTAGATGTTCAGATGTTCAGATGTTTAGATGTTCAGATGTTCAGATGTTCAGATGTTTAGATGTTCAGATGTTTAGATGTTTAGATGTTCAGATGTTTCAGATGTTTAGATGTTCAGATGTTTGTTCAGATGTTCAGATGTTTAGATGTTTCAGATGTTCAGATGTTCAGATGTTTGTTCAGATGTTTAGATGTTCAGATGTTTAGATGTTCAGATGTTTCAGATGTTCAGATAAGATGTTCAGATGTTTCAGATGTTCAGATGTTTAGATGTTTAGATGTTCAGATGTTCAGATGTTCAGATGTTTAGATGTTTAGATGTTCAGATGTTCAGATGTTCAGATGTTTAGATGTTCAGATGTTCAGATGTTTAGATGTTTAGATGTTCAGATGTTCAGATGTTTAGATGTTCAGATGTTCAGATGTTTGTTCAGATGTTCAGATGTTTAGATGTTCAGATGTTCAGATGTTAGATGTTCAGATGTTTAGATGTTTCAGATGTTCAGATGTTCAGATGTTCAGATGTTCAGATGTTCAGATGTTCAGATGTTCAGATGTTCAGATGTTCAGATGTTTAGATGTTCAGATGTTCAGATGTTTAGTGTTCAGATGTTTAGATGTTCAGATGTTCAGATGTTTAGATGTTCAGATGTTCAGATGTTCAGATGTTTAGATGTTTAGATGTTCAGATGTTTAGATGTTCAGATGTTCAGATGTTTGTTCAGATGTTTAGATGTTCAGATGTTCAGATGTTCAGATGTTTAGATGTTCAGATGTTTAGATGTTCAGATGTTTGTTCAGATGTTTAGATGTTCAGATGTTCAGATGTTTAGATGTTCAGATGTTTGTTCAGATGTTTAGATGTTTAGATGTTCAGATGTTTAGATGTTCAGATGTTTAGATGTTCAGATGTTTAGATGTTCAGATGTTTAGATGTTCAGATGTTTTTAGATGTTCAGATGTTTAGATGTTCAGATGTTTAGATGTTTAGATGTTCAGATGTTCAGATGTTCAGATGTTCAGATGTTTAGATGTTTAGATGTTCAGATGTTTAGATGTTTAGATGTTCAGATGTTTCAGATGTTTAGATGTTCAGATGTTTAGATGTTCAGTTCAGATGTTTAGATGATTTCAGATGTCAGATGTTCAGATGTTTAGATGTTCAGATGTTCAGATGTTTAGATGTTCAGATGTTCAGATGTTTAGATGTTCAGATGTTTAGATGTTCAGATGTTTAGATGTTTAGATGTTCAGATGTTTAGATGTTTAGATGTTCAGATGTTTAGATGTTTCAGATGTTTAGATGTTCAGATGTTTAGATGTTCAGATGTTCAGATGTTTAGATGTTTAGATGTTCAGATGTTCAGATGTTTAGATGTTTAGATGTTCAGATGTTAGATGTTTAGATGTTTCAGATGTTTAGATGTTCAGATGTTTAGATGTTTAGATGTTCAGATGTTCAGATGTTCAGATGTTTAGATGTTCAGATGTTTAGATGTTCAGATGTTTAGATGTAGATGTTAGATGTTCAGATGTTTAGATGTTTAGATGTTCAGATGTTTAGATGTTCAGATGTTCAGATGTTTAGATGTTCAGATGTTTAGATGTTTAGATGTTCAGATGTTCAGATGTTTAGATGTTTAGATGTTCAGATGTTTAGATGTTCAGATAGATGTTCAGATGTTCAGATGTTTAGATGTTTAGATGTTTCAGATGTTCAGATGTTTAGATGTTCAGATGTTTAGATGTTCAGATGTTCAGATGTTCAGATGTTTAGATGTTTAGATGTTCAGATGTTTAGATGTTCAGATGTTTAGATGTTTAGATGTTAGATGTTCAGATGTTCAGATGTTCAGATGTTTAGATGTTTAGATGTTTGTGATGTTCAGATGTCAGATGTTTAGATGTTCAGATGTTCAGATGTTCAGATGTTTAGATGTTTAGATGTTTAGATGTTTAGATGTTCAGATGTTTAGATGTTTAGATGTTTAGATGTTCAGATGTTCAGATGTTCAGATGTTTAGATGTTTAGATGTTCAGATGTTTAGATGTTCAGATGTTTAGATGTTTAGATGATCAGATGTTTAGATGTTCAGATGTTCAGATGTTTAGATGTTCAGATGTTTAGATGTTCAGATGTTTAGATGTTTAGATGTTTAGATGTTCAGATGTTCAGATGTTTAGATGTTCAGATGTTCAGATGTTTAGATGTTCAGATGTTTAGATGTTCAGATGTTCAGATGTTTAGATGTTCAGATGTTCAGATGTTTAGATGTTCAGATGTCAGGATGTTTAGATGTTTCAGATGTTCAGATGTTTAGATGTTTAGATGTTCAGATGTTCAGATGTTTAGATGTTCAGATGTTTAGATGTTCAGATGTTTAGATGTTCAGATGTTCAGATGTTCAGATGTTTTAGGTGATGTGTTTAGGATGTTCAGATGTTCAGATGTTTAGATGTTCAGATGTTCAGATGTTCAGATGTTCAGATGTTTAGATGTTCAGATGTTCAGATGTTTAGATGTTCAGATGTTCAGATGAGTTAGAGTTCAGATGTTCAGATGTTTAGATGTTCATGTTTCAGATGTTGATCAGATGTTCAGATGTTCAGATGTTCAGATGTTTCAGATAGATGTTCCCCAGATGTTCAGATGTTTGATGTTCAGATGCTTAGATGTTCAGATGTTCAGATGATCAGATGTTCAGATGTTCAGATGTTTAGATGTTTAGATGTTCAGATGTTTAGATGTTTAGATGATCAGATGTTTGCTCTTCTTCAGGCTCAGGCGTTGCTTCGTTGGCATCAGACTCACAGATTCTGCAGCTTCTCTGGAAAACCGACCGAGAGAAACAGATCAGGAACCCAGAGAGTCACAGCAGGATCTACAGTCATACACTACCCCCAGGTACTACTACTACTACTACTACTACTACTACTACTACTACTACTACTACTAACTTCTACTACTACTACTACTACTACTACTACTACTACTACTACTACTACTACTACTACTACTACTACTACTACTACTACTACTGCTACTACTACTACTACTACTACTACTACTACTACTACTACTGCTACTACTACTACTGCTACTACTACTACTACTACTACTACTACTACTACGCTACTACTACTACTGCTACTACTACTACTAACTACTTACTACTACTACTACTACTATACTACTACTACTACTACTACTACTACTACTACTACTAGTACTACTACTACTGCTACTACTACTACTGCTACTACTACTACTACTACAACTTCTACTACTACTACTAGTATTACTACTACTGCTGCTACTACTACTACTGCTACTACTACTACTACTACTACTACTACTGCTACTACTACTACTACTACTACTACTACTACTACTACTACTACTTCTACTACTACTACTACTACTGCTACTACTGCTACTACTACTTACTGTTACTACTACTACTACTACTGCTACTACTTACTACTACTACTACTTACTAAACTACTACTACTACTACTACTACTACTACAACTATTACTACTACTACTACTACTACTACTACTACTACTACTACTACTAGCTACTACTACTACTACTACTACTACTACTACTACTACTACTACTACTACTGCTACTACTACTACTACTACTACTACTACTGCTACTACTACTACTGCTACTACTACTACTACTACTACTACTGCTACTACACTGCTACTACTACTACTACTACTACTACTACTACTACTACTACTACTACTACTACTACT
>NW_026571095.1:36851152-36863652 GCF_026225935.1 Boleophthalmus pectinirostris | reverse complement strand
AAGATTTAGATGAGAATTATTAGAATAACTTGGTCTCAAAATTCGACAGTTTAATGACCCGTGTGTCTTTGTTATTGATCCGTGTGTGTGTCTGTGGTGTGTGTTGTTAGCATTAGCGTTAGCAGAGTGTCTCGGTTGCTGGGCGACAGGAGCGGCTCCTGCACCTGTCACATTTGGTCTTGAGGTGCGCAGAGGTCAGTTCGAGGGCTGCAGACTTCACTGTATTGTTGGACGCTGGTGAGGAAGAGTTCGAGACGTCATCGTTTTCCAAAAGCTGCGGTTTGTTTGTTCACACGTCAACACAACGCCGACGTGCTCAGGTTTCTCCACTCTGGAACTGTTCTCAAAAAAACACTGTTTTCACCCGAAATGCCGACTGTGTGGACGACACTGTTGGGCAAGTGACTTTAAAACTATAATGTGTTATTTATGACTTATTACTGTCATTTCAAAGTCATTCGTTACATGACAATATTACTGTGTTTATAATGTAAAACATTACGTGACTATTGCATTACTTTAAGTTACTCTCACCAAAATAACTGCGAAGATGCTGAACTTTTGCGCCGTATATGGACTGAAATAGGACTAAACCAGAACTAAACCAGAACTGAACCAGAACTGTACCAGGACTAAACCAGATCTAAACCAGAAAATTTGGCAGCTGAACACATTCTGTACTGTACAGGAGACAGGAGTCCCTCAGCCAATCAGGACGTAGCAGGAGGAACACAATACATGTTCATACACTGTAAAAACAAAAAACATGAAAAATTGCACTAAAAAAAATCCGTGAGACCGCAAAAGGTGAAAGCACGATAGAGTGAGGGACGACTGTAAACCAGGTCTAAACCAGAACTGACCCAGGTCTAAACCAGGTCTAAACCAGGTCTAAACAGCGTAGAGTTCTGTGTCGGTCCTTTCGCTCGTGGTCACCTGACGTCTACACGGCCGGGTCTCCAGCGTTTCATCGCTGCTGATATCGCGGTGTTTTTAGTGAATTTCTATGAAGAAAGACCCACCACCTAAATCCAGGTTAAAAAAGCTTTGTAACGCACGATACTCACATTTGTACACAGTAAAATATTTAAAAAAAATTTCCCTGTAATGCTGTAACATTACTGTAATTCATTACTTTTATAACGCGTCACTCCCAACACTGGTGGACGCCGTCCTCCGCTGGACAAACAGAAACGTCCTGAAAGGGATCGAGAGGATTATTTAGAGTCATTTACAGGTTGATTTGTGTAAAAACAACTTTTAATGATTGACCAGAGATTTGATTTTGGTTTATAATAACAGATTTTATTTAATTACATTAATCAGATACACAGACACTTTAAAAGCTTTTCAAAGTCAATACCTCTCCTTTAATGTAAGTGTTTTGTTGTTAGTGTTGTGCACTGCTCCTTTCTGCATCTAATTTATCTTTTGAAAAAAAAATAATATTGGAAAAAATGTTGACTGAAAATCTTTGGCTTGAGTTTCCTGTAAGTCAGTGCAGAAGGTCGACAGGTTTGTGTTTCCCATGCACCAGAAGAACTGGTCCACTGGATTGGCAGAGGTCTGGTTTGGGGCGAACACTGCAGAGTTGTTGAATTTGAAGTGGACTGGCAGACCCTGCTCTGTTTTAGGACATGGGACTCCAGCAGCTGTGAGGACCTCAAGAACTGGAGGCATCTGAGCATCTGCGAACGTCACCAGAATCTTGATGTTCTTGACACATCTTTGTCCCAAACCTGAGGTGGAAGAGAGAGTGTAAAAGCTTCCAGCTGGTGTGGAGGGAGCTGAGCCGACGACTGGACCACTACACAGACTGTCATGAATTTGTCTCTGTTCAAATTATTGAAGGTGGTCAAAGATCTGCCACATGAGTTCTCTAATGATCTTCCAACACTGCCCCTAAACTCTGGAGTGTCGATGATGGTGAGTGAGAAGTCGACCTGGAATCCCTCCTGGTGGTTTATTTGATACACCACTGTCTCAGAAGTCTCATCCTCGTTTATTTTAAACCGAAACGGGTCGGTCCATCTGACTCCCAGGATGTAGTTGATCATGGCATTGATGAGACTGATCTTCCCAGATCCCACAGGTCCAAGAAGGATCATGATACGATTTTCTTTATGACTTTCTTTTCCAAACACATATTTTCTGACATTTGGTGCAGTACTCTTCAGCCTCCTCTGCTTTAGACCAGGGAGTTTGTAGATTTCTGGTGTTCCAGAATGATCTTGATGCTTTCCTCAAAAAGCGTTCTTTCGACTAAATGTGGCAGTGGTGAGTTCTGCTGCAGTGAATGTTTTGGTGGTGATGGTCACAGTGGAGCTTTCTGAGCTGGTTCCGTCCTCTCCACAGTCACAGAAGATCCTGAGGATGTACTCTGTCTGAGGCTTAAGTCCAGAGATCACCTTCTCCTCAGAATGGGACTCTTCTCTCCTCCACTGGAGTGTGTCTCCGGTCTCAGCGTACTCCACGATGTATCTGAGGATCTGGGCGCCTGGTCCCACCTGTGCAGGTCTCCTCCAGCGGGCGTAGATCTTTGAGGAGGTGGACATGGCGCTGGGGTCTTCTGGAGGGCCGCAGGGTAAGGTTTTCATGGAGGTGTGAGGAGCAGCTGGACCTACTCCCGCCTCAGTGACGGCTCTCACTGTGAAGCTGTACTCTCTGTGTTTGGGATCAGGCCTGTCACTGTGACCTCTCCAGCTTCAGCCTGGAGCTGCTGCTTCCACTGCTCCTGTCCTTTCTCACAGAACTCCACTCTGTATCCACAGACGTTCTCCGCTCCCACTGAGAGAGCTCTGACCTGCAGACTCACGCTGTGCGCTGTGGCTCTGCTCACAGTCACTGAGTCTGGTTTAGAAGGGAGCTCAAAGCTCTCACTGCTGAGGAACCCGTCTTCATAAAGATAGATGGTTGCTTCTTTGTGGTTTTCATCAGTCAAACCCACTGCCAGGAACCGAAGAGCCTTTGTGTCCTGGTCTTTGTTGGCGTCTGCAAAGTCACTAAACACCTTTGCTTTGAGTCTCATTCGGTGGATCACGTCTTTAGTCTTGTACCAGGGTGTGGGCTCTGCTCCAGACTCGTGGGTTTGAATCCCCTTTAGGTGGTTCTTCAGTTCTTCGAGGTACGGCTCTGCCCTCTCCAGAGACGTGAACACAAACACCAGGACTTTCTCTGAGTCACTCACCTTCTCTCATGAGGTCATTTTTCAGAAGAGACGACTTCTGTGTTTCTCATCAGTTTTGTGAGGGCTTTTATGGTGTAGGCCTCCTCAGTGACCTCGTTCATCCACTGGTTCAAACGGTGAGAGCTGAATGGACTCTCTGCTGCCCTCTTCAGGACTTCTGCCAGAGCAGCCTCCTCCTCTCCTCCTCCTCTGATCGATGGAAGCTTCGTGGCCAGAGTTCCCTGGAGTCCCAGGAGGAACTCGGAGCACAAAGAGTTAAAGGTTTTGACTTTTTCAAAAAGGTGTGAGAAGTTCTGCCCTGCAGGACTCTTCAGGACATCATTACAGATCATGTCCAGCTCCCTGAAGTTCTCCAGGACGTTCTCTGTCTCACAGACTAACCTCAGACTGATGTGACGCACCAGTTTAGACGCTGCAGAGTCTAAGGCGCTGAGGGGCAGCAGGTGCACCGTCACAGGGACTGCGTTCTCACCTTTGGGGCCCAGACGTTTGGGCAGGTCTTGATAAACTTTTACTGCTTCTTCAAATGTCGTTGGACTTTTGTCTAAACAGAAATCTCCATGAAAAGTGCAGGAGAACTTGTTCACCTTTTCTCTGTCTCTGTCCTCCATTTTCAGATTCCCTTCTCCATCAATGGAGACCTTTGGGATTTTTTCAATCATCAGCTTCAGGTTTCCCTGAATGTCTCGGACTTTTTCATCTTCAGATGTTTCCTGGTCGAACACAAAGAAGGCCTGGGCTCCGTAGAGGATGGCTGTTACTACATGTGTGGCTAGACCTTTGTCAATGACCTCGTGGTGCTTTAAGTTGTCTTTGCTGAGCTGGTTCATGGTCAGTGTTTTAAACTCTGTCGTAGTTTTGTACTGCAGAGTGACTCGGGCCTGTCTTCTGGAACTTTTCTGATCGTTCAGATATTTTGCTGACCCTTGAACCTTCACAAGTCCACTCAGAAAACTGGCTTTGAGTCCAGCCGTCCACTCCGAGTGAAGAGGCCTTCTCAGAGAGGTGATCAGACGCCACGATCTTGACACTGAGTGCTGGGTTTAGGAGTCACTCTCATGTCTTTGTCCAGCTTCTCCTGGTCCCAGAAAGTCAGGCCTGAAAAACAAGAGGTTTATTTGGATGAATAAATATAAAGTGATTCTAATAAAGACGAGATACACGTGTGACCTCTGTCTGTAGTGTTCGTAAGTGTGCACATTGTAAGCGAAATTAGGAAATGTGATGGAGCAGCAGAGCTCTGAGTCTGAGCTCAGGGAGCAGGCTCTGCCCAGGATGTGGTCGTCCAGTAGACGGACTCTCACTGATGGAGCAGGGACCCAAAGCACAGGCTGCCAATGTTGCTCTAAAGCTGAGAAATCTGAGATGGAGAGTCACATCTGCAGCATTCTGCCAAAGGAGGCCGTTCAATGAGCCTCACCGCTGTTTGGAAAGTTCCTGGAATGTTGCTTTGACTTTTATTATTCTTGTTTGTTACATTTCCTTCCCTCTGCTGACATCCTTCAAGATTCAAACCCGATACAGACTTTGCCCCTGATCCTTCTTCTTACTGTAGCCCTAATATGTGCTGCTCTTGAGGCTGTGGCGGGTCACAGTTGGACTTTGTACGATGTATTTTCTGCTGTTTTCTTTGCTAAAATAAACCAACAGCAGGACAATGTACAGCTTGTCTTTATTCAACTTGTTTACCTGTGCGTGCACATGTTCTTTCGCTCTTTACATTCAGAGCATCTGACACCAGAAGTTGGAAAAGCTGAACTTTTGGCATTGGATGCTACACTTCGACTAATCACTGACTACTATCTAGTGACATTATTATCTGGAGGGAGAAGAAAGAGAAAGACCTGGGCGCAGGGTCAGACTGGTAACAAAATTCGCCCTGGCATATTTCCTCTGGACTGGCCCATCATTCAGTACCGTAGCTCCATATTACGTACACTGTGCACAGTGGAGAAAACCAAAAAAGTCCTTCTGTGAAATTACATATCTGTTCTAAATTTGTTCAAATGATGTAAGATCACCCTCCTCAAACAAGTCGCAGACAAATCTCAAACCTTTGAAATACCAGTTTTGGAATATGCTGAGACCTGTACCCGGAGTAAATGCTGTATTTTTAATAAGAGGTGCATCGCACTTGAAAAGTTTCTCCACCCGAGATGACCCTTAATATTACGCCAAACTCTTAATGTTATGAACAGAATGTTGTTGTTTTTAACCCCCACTGGTCGTTTAGTCAGATCTGAGGACAAAAGAATCAGCAGTGAAAGAGGCTCACAGCACCAACTGTCCACATGAGGTTCAGCCTCATGTAAAAATGCAGGTAACCACCTCGACACTATTCGGACATGACAGGCCCAATAGTAATATTTAAAGTTTAGTAACGCCTGACCGCCCTCGTCAACTGGAAGTTGCAAAGTATTAATTTTAAGCCTAGGTTTTCCCCATGTCATATAAATTTGGAGAAATTTTTTTTCTATCTCAGCAAATGTTGTTTTATTCATTTTAAGAGGTCACATTTGCATAGGATAGAGTATCCTGGGAAGGATATTCATTTTGATCAAATTTATCCTGCCTAATAATGACAGAGGAAGGTCAAACCACCTTTTCAGATCACCTTTTACTGAATTCAAGATTGTTTTAAAGTTTAAATTGTATAATTCAGAGGTATTTGCTGATACTCCAATGCCTAAATATGTAAAGCCTTCAGTTGACCATCTAAAGGGAAAATTAGCAGGGGGCCCCCTCCCCCCCTCTGATCCCCCAGCGGTAGGGCTTCAGATTTATCAAAGTTAATTTTATACCCAGAAATTTGCCCAAATTGATTAATAATAGAAAGTAGAATTGGGATGGATGTCTCTAGCTTGGTAACAAACAATAACACGTCATCGGCATAAAGTGAAATTTTGTATTCAGTGTTCCCCAGTTTAATTCCAGAGACTCCAGGGTGAGTTCTTATAGCCTCCGCTAGTGGCTCCAGAGCTAATGCAAATAAGAAGGGAGAGAGGGGGCAGCCCTGACGGGTTCCCCTGCCCAGGGGGAAGATATCAGAGACTGAACCATTCACCAAAACCCTTGCAGAAGGAGCACTGTACAACAATTTAATCCACCCAGAAAACTCAGGGCCCAAACCAAACCTATTTAACACATTGAATAGGTACCCCCACTCCACTTGATCAAAAGCTTCCTCAGCATCCAATGAGATTGCAAGGGCCTTGTAGTTCCTATTTTGTGAAAATTGCAAGATATTTAAGTCAGCACATGTTGGAGTGGGAGTACCTATTTTTTACAAATCCAGTTCTGGTCAGACGTCACCAAAATTGGTAGCACTTCTTCCAGTCTCATAGCCAGGATCTTAGATAAAATTTTACAATCCACCCAGAGCAAACTGATTGGTCTGTAGGATGTGCACATATCAGGAGGCTTATTCTTTTTGAGAATTAAAGAAATATGTGCCACATTCAAAGTAGGTGGGAGTGCTCCACCTCTGAATGATTTCTTATACATATTCAATAATGGGCTCACAATATGTTTACCCATTTTTAATAGAAAACCCAAAACCATCTGGGCCCGGGGCATTCCCACGCTGTAAAGATTGTATGGCTTTTAAGACCTCTTAGGTACTTATCAGTTTACCCAAATCAAGTTGTTCTTGTTGGGACAAACACAGGGAGACCAATTCCATCAAAGAAACTTTGACTGGGATTTGTTGTGTTGTCACATCCTGAGGAATAGAGGTCCTGATAAAACTCCTCAAGTATTTTACAGATGTGTTTTGATTCAAAATGCAGATCTCCTTTTTTATCCCTGAGAAGATATTGCATCATTTCCCACTTTTCCCCTGGGCAAGTCGGGGAAGGAGGCGTCCTAGGTTTATTTCCAGATTCAAATAATCTATGCCTTGCATAAAATATTTCCATTTCCGCTTTTTGAGTAAGTAATTGGTCTAGAGCAAATCTGGTGGCATCTAACTTTTTGAGTATAGAAGGCGAGGAGGACTGATTAAAGTCCCTCTCCAAGATCAAAATTTGCTGTTCAAGTTCCAATTGTTTGGCAAGGGCATTCTTCTTCTTTGCTGCAGTAAATGAAATAATAGAGCCTCTAAGGAATGCCTTGCCCGCTTCCCACAGAGTGGAGGCACTAACCTCTGGTGTATCATTCGTGGACATGAATAACCCCCACTGGTCTCCTAGATATTTAACAAACACAGAGTCACTCAGGAGGGTTGGATTCAGGCGCCATTGTCTCACTAAAGGGTCATAGTGTGGTGGCAACAGATCCACAAAAACAGATGAGTGGTCCAAAAGGAAACATGGAGTAATGATGCACAACTGAATTTTATCAAGAACAGATCTAGAGACAAATAAAAAATCTATTCTAGAAAAAGACTAATGAGGACGTGAATAAAATGTGAAATCCTTTTTGTGGATTACAAATCCTCCATGCATCAAAAAGACCAAGATCAGTGCACAATTCAGCTGTAGCTTTTACCATTTTAGAAGGTGGTTGACTCTTGGGTGGATTGTAATCAGTATCTGGAGAAAGACCACAGTTAAAATCCCCTCCTAGTAGTAATGCATGGGTAGAACATATAGAGGAGTAAAATGCACAGTCATATGTATTTGGGGCATATACACTGCCTAGTACAAATTGTTCTCCATATAAAATCCCAGTGATAACCACAAATCGTCCCTCCTCATCTTTTACAATTTTGTCCACTGTAAAAGGCAGGTTTTTATGGATAAGTATCGCCACCCCTCTGCTTTTAGAATTAAAAAATGAGTAGTAAATCTGTCCCACCCAGTCCCACTTCAGTTTTAAATGCTCAGGATCGGTTAAGTGGGTTTCTTGTAATAATGCAATTTTTACCCTTTCTTTTTTAAGCATGGAAAGTACTTTACGCCTTTTAACAACATGATTAATTCCCTTGACATTAAGTGTTAATAATATTGTGTTACTCATTACCCACACTCAGCAACCTGGTAAAGAACAGTGCTGCATAGTGAGACAAAGAAATACTCCCAAAAATAAAAGATACAATAGTTGACTCTTGAACTAGACTAGCTGTGCTGGTACCAACAAAGCCACCAAAGAGAACACACATGTAAATCCAAATAAAAAATATGAAAATAAAAAGATACAAATTTAAATATGCACCAAACCTAAAACCCCAGCTCCCACCAAACTGAAATGTGATCAGACTACCAAAATATTTTCCAGAAAATTAAAGTATCTGCACAAGTCCAGTGTTTGTTCTGCACTCTTAGAAACTACTGTGAACTTATGTGAACAATCTTATTGGTGAGTGGTTTATTCATCCGCAGTCATCTCCTTAGTTTAAAGCGTCAATGAAATCCTGGGCATCCTTTGGAGAATAGAACTCGTGTGTAGTGCCCTCGTGCTTAAGGGTGAGCGTGGCAAGGTAACGCATATTAAAGCAGATGCCCTTCCCAATAAGAGCACGGCACGCATCATTAAAAACCCTGTTTTCCACATCATCCAAACCACTGGCCATAGAAGCGATTCTCTTTTCGGCATCAGCCAGTCTCCTCGCCAGCTCCGTAACGCTGTCTTCTGCATCCGAAACTCGCTGCTCCACCGCCGTAACGTGTGTATCGTGGTTATCAAGCCTGGCGGAGATTTTATCCGGAGTCTCAGAGAACTTTGACAGCTTTTCCTCCATTATCGCACAAAAGCTTTCAGACACTTTGAGTATTGTTGCCTTGGTGTCATCCAAACCCTGAGCTGGAGTTTGGGCTTGGACTTGAGGCGGCTCGTCTTCTGGAAGGGCGTCTTTTTGGCTAGAGCTCGCATTAGCAGTCGTCAGCTTTTTTGCTTAAATTTTCGTTTGTCTGGACATAGTTCAGCGTCCAAAAGCAAAAAAAAAACAAAAAAACTCGAATATAATGTGTTAGAAACACTTAGTTTGTTTACATATTGCAGATATTGGTAGTCACGCGTATTACATCTTAATAAGTTAGGGTGGGTGCAGGAGCACAGCGAAACCACTCCTCTAGCAAACCATGTTCACCCGAAAGTCCTAATAAAAACACTTTTAATAAAGTATGTTGTTTACATACAAAACGGAAAAAGAACAATGTAAAAATGGAAGAGACATGTTGAAGAACCCGGATCACCCACATTAGAGACCAAAGGCTTAACACAGTGAGCTAAACTTTCTCACCTGCAACATCTGACCACGTGTCTTATACCAAATGTAGCGGCAAATGCGCCTCGTGAACAGAGTGTGTAGAAGCCGTGAGGGACTCTCAAGGGGAGGGGTGTGTAAAACGCATCTTTGCAAATATGACTCCCGGTGTATTAACCTTAGACTGACTGTATAAAACAGATGGATTATTTGTCTGTAACACATGTGCAGACAAACTGATGCAAGAAGAGCCGCGGCTCGTCTGCTGAACTTGAGCAAATATCCATTAACCAACTTTTTTATTAAAGAAAAAAAATATTTACTATATATACTATATTCTATACTATAATAGACTATTTTAGCACAAATGATGTGATTATTTTCTGATATTTAATAATACTTGACAAAATGAAAATACTGTATCGACCTATAAACTTGGCCGCAGTGCTTCATGGGAAGGTGTTGTTTGGGGCTGGTGACAGGAGTCATTTTCATTTGGTGTGTTGGGATCATGAGTGAGGCACACGTGTTCGAGACATAAACCTGCACTGTTTGTATTTGAATGGTGCTGAATAATGTCGAAATATGAGCAAGCCCTTTTCCACAATATGCTACAATGCACTATGAAACTTTTTTTTGGGGGGAGGGGGGTACAGGTGGGCCTGTTGAGATTTGGGTGGGCCTAGGCCCAGAGGTGGGGTGGGTGTCGCTCACGCACATTTTGGGTCAGTCGAAATTGAAGACCAGGGGTGGGGGGCTGACCCACACCGGCCCAAATGTGGACCGACCCACTGGGCATTTGCCCGGTTGTACAGATTGCCAGTCCAAGAAATAAACTAAATGTAAAGGTGTTTAATAATTGAACACCTTTACATTGTACCACATAAACCCCCTGTTAAATGACTGTATTCCTCATGTGAATATAGCAGCACTTTTAACAGACTCAGATCATTTGGCACAAGTTTTGGTGCCACAAAACGGGTTTTAGGTCCTAAGACCAAATGGGGCAGAGTTGGAAGAAAAGACCCAGAACTCGTAATGTTCCGAGCTGTGACTTATGAAAAATAATTGTAAGACAAAGGAGCAGAATATTGGAGGTGGACAGTATGGCTCCAGGACTAATATTGGATTACTGCTCAGGCCAAATGAACATTTCCATCCTCAGCCTGAATAAGTGAAGATGAATTATACTTTGTACACAAACCAGAGGAGCCCATTTGTACTGCCCATGTACACAGGGAGAACATGCAAACTCCACACAGAAACATCCTGTGCTGCCATAGAGTCAAACCTATACATTATTTTACTCTTCAATTTATTTTTTTTACTCTTCGTTAAGTATGAGACAAACATTTGTAAAAACAGCACATTTAACTGTACCACACCTGAGCAAACAGACGAGTGCACAGAAACATGGGCGTGACTGACTTTAGTGTGTTCATGTGTTCAGTGATTATGACAAGTCCCCGATTTTATGATTCTTTATCTCAAATTAAATGTTATTAAACATCTTTGGGACTAAAACTCCACTTTAAGGCTACTGGACTTTATTCGACAGTACAGACATAAAACAGAGTCTGTTTGACTGACGCAAACTTTGTAACTGACTTAAATTGAGGAATCACCCCTGACCCCTCTGTGCCCCTCTGTTCCCCCTCTGTCCCCCTCTGTGCCCCTCTGTGCCCCCTTGTGCCCCTCTGTGCCCTCTGTGCCCCTCTGTGCCCCTCTGTGCCCGTTCTGTGCCCGTTCTCTTTCAGACGTACCTGGGACCAGTGTGTCAGATCTGCAGTCGTAAAACATGCCCAGGAGAAAAGACCGACCCAGAGCCGCCATCTCCACAGGTGAGTTACAGTCTGAAGCCATCTGAGCACAGGGAGAACATGCACGTTAGTATTTACTCTTTTTATCGGATTGTCAACATTAACTGTTTTTTCTATATTTATGGCTACAGTAATCATTATTTATTGCAGAAGAGTTCGTCAAGATGCAGCGTGGAGGAAGTCCAGGAGTGGCATCCAAACCTGATCTGATCACATCTCAGAGGCTCAGAAGACTGGGCCTGGGCAGGAGTTGGATGGAGACCACTGGGAATACCAGGAGCCACAGGGGGGCACCAGTGACAAAAACTGTTATTGTGTCCCTAGGCAAGACACTTCACACACATTTCCCAGTGTGAATGTGGTGTGTGCTGCGGTTGCAGCCGTTTCACACTCGGGTCAAACCACCTCAGTGCTGCAAGTCCTGGTCTGATGAAGCCAACAGGACAACATCATCTGTGAAAAGCAGAGATGAGATCCTGTGGTCCCCAAACCAAACCCTCCGGCCCCTGACTGCACCTAGAATTCTTTCCATAAAATACAATGAACAGAACCGGTGACTGTAGTGTGTGTGTGTCTCTGTTGTGTGTGTGTCTCTGTTGTGTGTGTGTGTCTCTGTGTGTGTGTGTGTGTGTCTGTAGTGTGTGTGTGTCTGTTGTGTGTGTGTGTCTCTGTAGTGTGTGTGTGTGTCTCTGTAGTGTGTGTGTTCTCTGTAGTGTGTGTGTGTGTGTGTGTGTGTGTGTGTGTCTCTGTGTGTGTGTGTGTGTGTCTGTAGTGTGTGTGTGTGTGTGTCTGTAGTGTGTTGTGTCTGTAGTGTGTGTGTGTCTCTGTAGTGTGTGTGTGTGTGTGTGTGGTGTGTGTGTGTCTGTAGTGTGTGTGTGTGTCTCTGTAGTGTGTGTGTCTGTCTCTGTAGTGTGTGTGTGTGTGTGTGTGTGTGTGTGTGTCTGTGTGTGTGTGTGTGTCTCTGTAGTGTGTGTGTGTCTCTGTAGTGTGTGTGTGTGTGTCTCTGTAGTGTGTGTGTGTGTGTGTGTCTCTGTGTGTGTGTATCTGTAGTGTGTGTGTGTCTGTGTGTGTGTGTGTCTCTGTAGTTTGTGTGTGTGTCTCTGTAGTTTGTGTGTGTGTCTGTGTGTCTGTAGTGTGTGTGGGTGTCTGTAGTGTGTGTGTCTCTGTAGTGTGTGTGTGTGTGTGTGTGTGTCTGTTGTGTCTGTGTGTGTTTTTTTACTTTTTCTACTTTTTTGGAGTTGCCTGGAATCCACTGTGTTTTAGTTTTGATCCTTTTTCCAAGAGCGCCCTCTGTCTGCTCCTACTGATTGAAACACCTGCAGCAAACAGTCACATTTTTTTGTTCTTT
>NW_026571095.1:36841140-36843152 GCF_026225935.1 Boleophthalmus pectinirostris | reverse complement strand
TCTTCTTGGAGAGCAGGAGCTACAGGAGCCTCTGGTCCTGCTCCACCAGGTCATGGTTCTGTTCAAACTCCTGGAGGTGTTTCATGTTATTAGGTTCTTTTAGTTTGTTTCATACGTGACAGTTTCGTCCGTTCACTCTCGTCTTCCTCAGAGTCTCGTGATGTTTCTGTGTCGTGTCGCTCAGATGATTCAAACAGGTTTTGGTGCAGTTTTCCTCTCGGTGGAGGCAGAACGACGGCGCCACCTGCAGACTTCCTCAGGACAGTGTTCCAGGTGTGTGAGAGTAAAAAAGCCCCTCGTCCCGGTTTATCGTCCCGGGACACGTTTCTGTTTTTCTGCATTTCCAAATCTGTTTAAATCATCTGAGCGACTCTGAGGAAGACGAGAGTGAACCGACGAAACTGTCACGTCTGAAACAAACTCTTGGTCTGTAAAAAGAACCTAATAACACAAAATATCAGAAGACCAAATGAAGCTCATTGGACTGTCCTGGACGTGTTTGTTTCTGCCTGCAGGTGGCGCAGTGACTCTCACTGAAACTACAGAGAAAAAAAACAAACAAAACAACAGCCCAAATGGATTTTACTCACCGAGACAATGAACACAAACTGCTCATGTTCAACTGACAGGGACTGACAGGAGCTGACAGGACTGACAGGGACTTACAACTTTCAAAAATATCAGATTTTGTGGTGATTTTTACCCATTTTCAGATCATAAACTTTTCGTTGTCTTAAAAACTCTTTATAATTGTTAGTTCTGCTCCTCTCGCTCTGATTGGTCAAAACGATCACATGACACATGAGAACAGACTCTACTGCACATGCTCAGTGGGCCCGGAGCCGCAGGAGAACCTCCCCTCCCCTCACGCTGAAGGAGAACCTCCCCTCACGCCTAGAGACACGAGGCTCTGAACTCGAGTCAGTGACTTGACTGGGCGGCGTGGCTCAGGTCAGACTCGGAGCTTCAGCAGAAACATGAACCTCCTGAAACCAGAACTGTGGACTTTACCTTTTATTGTTATTATTTATTGATTTATTTATTTATTCTCCTGGGAGAAAAAAACATATAATTTAATTCTTTATGTTCGTTTTGTCTGAAGAAACGACAATAAACTTTTTCAACTTGAACTTTTATTATTTTAAATTAAATTGTCAATAAACAAAAAAACAAAAAAAAAACAAATAAATGAGACGTTTGAAAGTTTGTGTGAACAAGAGAAGAGTTTAACTTCAGTGTGTTGTTCTGTAGTGTTGTTCTGTGGTGTTGTTCTGTAGTGTTGTTCTGTAGTGTTATTTTGTGGTGTTGTTCTGTGGTGTTATTTTGTGGTGTTGTTCTGTGGTGTTATTTTGTTTGTTGTGTTGTGGTTGTTTGTTTTGGTGGTGTTGTTGTGTCTCTGGTGTTATTTTGTGGGTGTTGTGTGTTGTTCTGTGGTTGTTGTTTGTTTGGGGTGTTGTTGTTGGTGTTTGTGGTGTTGTTGTTGTGGTGTTTTCTTGGTGGTTATGTGGTGTTTGTTCTGTGGTGTGTTTTTTTGGTTTGTTGCTGTGGTGTGTTGTGTGTGTGTTTGTGGTGTGTGTTCTGTGTGTTATTTTGTGGTGTTGTTCTCTGGTGTTATTTTGTGGTGTTGTTCTGTGGTGTTATTTTGTGGTGTTGTTCGTGTGTGTTGTTTGTGGTGTTGTTCTGTGGTGTTATTTTGTGGTGTTGTTCTGTGGTGTTGTTCTGTGGTGTTATTTTGTGGTGTTGTTCTGTGGTGTTGTTCTGTGGTGTTGTTCTGTGGTGTTATTTTGTGGTGTTGTTCTCTGGTGTTATTTTGTGGTGTTGTTCTGTGGTGTTATTTTGTGGTGTTGTTCTGTGGTGTTATTTTGTGGTGTTGTTCTGTGGTGTTATTTTGTGGTGTTGTTCTGTGGTGTTGTTCTGTGGTGTTGTGTTATTGTTGTTGTTGTTGTTCTGTGGTGTTGTTCTGTGGTGTTATTTTGTGGTGTTGTTCTCTGGTGTTATTTTGTGGTGTTGTT
>NW_026571095.1:36816472-36834375 GCF_026225935.1 Boleophthalmus pectinirostris | reverse complement strand
AGGGTATTCTAAGGCAGATCACTATAAATGACATCCCAGTTGGTCGTTCTGTTGATGAAACCCTGCGCCTGGTCCAAGCATTTCAGTTCACCGACAAATATGGAGAAGGTACAAACAACTGTTGCAAAACAATCCAAAAAATTCCAAACATTCAACAAATTCATAGCCTAATGATATAGTCCTGATACTATAGGCTTCTTACATTTGCTACTCTCTATCTGTTTAAATGATACTAGCACATGTCTGCTGTTTTGTCTTCTGGGCCAGAACTCATTACCAGCTTATCTTTTCAGTCTGCCCTGCCGGCTGGAAACCAGGAAGTGACACCATCAAACCAGACATCCAAAAGAGTAAAGACTTTTTCTCCAAGCAGTAATAAGCCCAAGGTCAGGATCTGCTGCCTGCTGTAACATCATTTCAATATTCATGTTTGTTGCAGTAATGTATTTTTGTCTAGAGAAAATTACTTCTTTAAACGTCTAATGTAATGTTTTATATGTTTTGTATTGTTTAAAGTTAGACCACAAGACACCCAGGTTGCTATCGTAATAAATTGTATTATTTATTATTGTTCAACTTTTTTAAAATTTCATTTTACAAAACACTTGGAATAAAAAGGAAAATGTAAACCTTTAGTAATGTTTTTAGTGAAAAGTTTATGTGCGGGGATTGTGGAAATAAGAAAGGCTTTTAAATGTTGATAGAAGCTAACAACTAAATAAATGTTTATGCAGACAATCATTCAAGACAGTGATTGCTTTATTTCGATGTGTTTTAAAGTGCATATCACTCAAAATAACTATGGATCTGTGCACTTTTGAACGCATCTTCCGACGGCGGGAATTTTCAGCACTAGATTAAAAAAGAAAACGCAAAATTACAATTATGGTGCTGATCAGCAATTTATTAGGTGCAGCTTGAGACATTTTTTTGTATACAGCTTAACGTTTTAAGTTATTGCTATTATAGTATATTGTTATTACGGTATAATTTATTTTACAAACCGAGGTAGCGTTAATATTAAAAGTAAAAATGTCTGCTAGCAAGACGCGCATTAAGAAAAGCAAAGAGGAAACAGCAGAGGCAAGTTTTACAATAAGTAATATAATAGATACAAACTTATGTTTTTTTTTTTTGTTTGTTTTTTTCTAGAGATCACGTAAAAATCATTATTAATAGCTATAGATGTACATTTTTGGTCATGTTTCGGTCTTGTCTCGCCCTAGCTAATTGCGCCATCATGTGGCTTTCAGACTCACGACTGTGTAAAAGCTGTTACGTTTTTGTTTTTGTAATGAATAACACACTATGTATTCTCAAAGTGGACAGGGTTATTTCAAGGCGACTTGAAGACCGAGCAGGCGTCGCTTGTGTTTGTGAAGAGGATGATGGCTGTGGCCGTGTCCTCCATCACTTATCTCCGGGGTATTTTTCCAGAGGACGCCTACAGGTCCAGATACTTGGAGGGTAAAGAGAAATATGAAATAGATCAATCTCCAACTGCTGAACACACATCAAGGCGTTCATTTATTTATACGTGTTTACTTCATTTTTTTATACCAACAGATTTGTGCATTAAAGTCTTGCGTGAAGACTGCAGCACCCCTGGAGCAAACAAAGTTGTGAAATGGTAATTTTGCCTGAAGATAGCACATATACAATAATACCAATTTTTTCTAAAAAAAACCCCAACAACTTTCAAATCTCCATGTTTCAGGATGATGGGCTGCTTTGATGCATTAGAAAAGCAATATGTAAGTTTTTTTTTTTTTTTGTAGAAATAAGGGATTTGCAAAATATAAATTTATTTCTTTTGTCTTGTTAAGCTCCAGATTGTGTTTATTGGGGTAAGTTATAAAAAGGTCATGATATGTTATAACATACTATGTAATAATGGTTAACAATTTTGCTTTGACAATTGTAGGTCTACACAAACCCTGATGATCCCAATGTAAGTGTTTTAATAGTATATATAATAAAATTAACATACATTCAATCAAAAGCATCTTGTTTCTTTTAGTGCATAATTGAGTCCTACCAGTTTAAATTTAAGTATACAGAAAAGGGCCCAGAGCTAAACATCCTCAGGTTTGAAGACACACATAAGCATTGTTTTATGCAGTCATTGATCATTTAATACAATTAATCCCTTTCATGTCTTATTTTATAGGAACAATGCTGTGCGGATGCAGGTGACTCTAGAGGACACCAAAAGAGCATCTGTGCTGCTCATCAGAAAGCTCTTTTTGCTTATGCAGAATTTAGGCTCCCTCCCCAACAATGTCTACCTGACCATGAAGCTTTACTACTATGATGACAGTAAGTGACCTAATATTCAAGAACCAGTAGATAAAATGCTGCAATGTTAACAAACAAACATGAGAATAAACGTCTTGTTATAGTGACTCCTGAGGACTATGAACCCCCTGGCTTTAAAGAGGGTGAATGTGACAGTCTGTGGTTTGAAGGCACTGCCATTCACTTTAAGGTTGGTAGCGATTGAAGTCTTGAATTAGAAAACCTGAACTAATTCT
The DNA here is from genome assembly GCF_026225935.1 of Boleophthalmus pectinirostris. Taxonomy (NCBI): domain Eukaryota; kingdom Metazoa; phylum Chordata; class Actinopteri; order Gobiiformes; family Gobiidae; genus Boleophthalmus; species Boleophthalmus pectinirostris. The sequence continues at coordinate 36,831,841 of NW_026571095.1, read as the reverse complement.
GCAGTCATTGCATTTCTTCAGGTTGGCAATGTGCAGACACCTTTCCACACTTTGAGGGTGCGTGTCTCTGCAGAACAAGGTCGACTGGCCAAGCTTCAAGAAGGGAACTACCTGAGAGACAGCAAACTTGAGAAAAATGTCAAAATGGTCTGTACACAAATATTTTTTTATTTGTAAACTTCACAGACCTTGTTTTAATGTTTGGTATATAAACCAACAGGACTATCAAAAGAAGGAAATTGACGAAGAGGATGTCCCTTCAGAAGATGGTATACAAAAGTACTTCTAGTTTATCTTAAATGTATTACTTCAATGTTCATAATTCTTCTTCATTCAAAATAGAGTCTGCGCAGTTCAAGAAGCCCACACAGCCTCTGGCAAAGGTAAAACAGAAATAAAAAACTGTAGCAGTTAGCAAAGGCACACAAATGGCCACATTAAAATCTATGTTTTTGTTTTTTTCACAGAGAAAGGCAATGGGCAAGACACAGGCCAAAAGGAAAAGAATAATCTAAAATGTTTCTATAGTGATTATTGATAAATTATCATTGCTTTGTTGTAAACATTTTATCTCATATTTATTATATTGCAAAGTAAGGATTTAATAAAATATGTTTATGTTGTTTAAAAGAGGTCAAGCATTTTGCTGTTATGTACAAAAGAGTACATGTATCATTCACTACATGTTTTGAATAAAATATTTGTTTCAAAAATTAAGATTGGTGATCTATACAGTGAAATTATTTACGGTATATGTAAATAAATATGTAGCTAGTTGTATAGTGCACTAATATTTAAAATTACAATCATAGTAATTAAGAGCATCTACTTCAACATAACAGTAAATAGTGGCTTAATTGTTCAGACAAAAATCAAGTACTTCAAGTATTTTCCCAGACCTAAAATGTGTTTCAATAGTTCACTAATTGCAATCTGTTTTTCAGAAAAGGCTGTCCACATCTCCCATCTCCACAAAAACAGTCTTTAGCTGTGAGTAGTACTCTATTGTGACCTGTCCGTTCTCTCGCCCAATGCCTGGAAAAGTACAAAATACAAGATTATTAGGGGATTTATAAATGCAGATTATTTGTTGCCATTAAATCATCAGTAGTTTGTACCTGACATCTTAAAACCTCCAAAAGGCACTTCCACAGGAGTTATGTTGTAATTATTGATGAAACAGGAACCAGCCTTCAGATGTTCAACTATCCGATGGGCTCTTCTCACATCCCTAAGACCATAATAAAATGGGTGGTAATTGATCATCCATCCACAAGACAATTTTAAATTATTCTTTCTGTTTTACCTGGTAAAAACTCCAGCAGCCAGGCCCAAACTAGTATCATTTGCTCTATGTAGTACTTCCTCTTCTGTTTCAAATGACAGCACAGACATGACAGGACCAAAGATCTCCTCCTTCACACACGTCATGTCATCAGTGCAGATTCCTAAAAAAAAAAACACTGAAGTTTAGACTCATTGTATGGGCATTGGAAAATGTATGTATTCTTTTTGATCCAACCGAGTACACATGGAGTCATGTAGTATCCATCTTTAAGTTTGGGATCCGATGGGACGAACACTTCCCCTCCACACAAAACATTTGCTCCCTTCAAAATCAGATATTTTAGATGGATGTTTTTTTTTTAGAATCATAAATAAACCATAACAATGACTTGATAAAATACCTCTTTCTTTGCCTGATTGACATAGGATAACACTTTGTTTAGGTGCGGTCGGTTGACCAGTGCTCCCATTCGAGTAGTCTCCAGCAATGGGTCACCGATTTCTATTGATTTAGTCCTCCTCACAACCTCCTCCACAAACTCTGGCACAATATCTTTCTGAACAAAAACTCTTGTTCCGTTGCTACACACCTGTAACAGTTACATAAACAAATACATTTGTGCAAAAATGAAAAATAGTACTAAACGACTACAATTTTAAAAAGGGACCATATGTAAGAAAACAACTGTGTCTCCAGATATGAGGTAGACATGTTCAAATCATATATAGCTATTACTGTAATACTTCTATTCAAAAACACTGAACATGAAAGCCAAGTTATTTGGTGTTTTTGGTTCTCAAAATAATTTATTCAGTTAGAAAGTAGAATGAGCCTCACATGAGTCATTTGGTTAAAATGTAAAGACTTTCTGATCTGAATCCTCACCACCTAAACCACAGCATCTACAGCAAATCATTAATCAGTGTCTCTGCTACAGTATATATTTTCCCTATATTGAGCATGAGGAAAATGTGTATGCCCTTTATCTGCAAGTAGATGACAACCCACATTCAGTTGTAATTACCTCTTTTAAAACTTTAAGAGCACAGAGTACATACAGTTCCTTTAAGACTAGAGCAATACCTGTCCTTGAGAGAGAAAATTGGCCATCAGAGCCCCTCTCACTGCGTTTTCTAGATCACAGTCATTAAAAATCAGCAATGGAGACTTTCCTCCAAGTTCAAGAGTCACAGGTTTGACCCCCTGAGAGGCCATTTCCATTATCTGAGAAAGAGAAGGGGTATTTAGAGGTAACATACAATCTATTGCATTGACTTTACTGTTAAACTAAAGACTGAGACCTTTTTGCCTGTGGGTACACTTCCAGTAAACGACACCTTAGCAATGTCAGGGTGCTGGCACAGTAGTCGGCCCACCTCTTGTCCACCCTGGACAATGTTAAAAAGCCCTTGCGGAGCTCCAGCTTGAGCATATATTTCTGCTAATAACACAGCTGTCACTGGCGTCACCGGGGATGGCTTAAAGATCATAGCATTTCCTTTAAGGGACATTGAAAGTTTGCTTTACAAAATATCTGTGATCTACATTAAATGTTATGTATTACAGTGTTAACAAAAACCTTAATAGGCCTACCACATGCCAGAGCTGGTGCGGATTTCCAAGCAGCGATTTGAAAGGGATAGTTCCATGCACCGATGCCAGCACAGACCCCTAAAGGCTCTCTTCGAGTGTAGGCAAAGGATCCACCTGGTAACTGGACATGTTGGCCTGAAACAAAACAAGTTTTTAAGGATTGCCTAACTGGCACTTTTTCAATTCACTAAGAGCAACTATAGAGCAACATAGTTGGTCTGTTCACATGTGCCAGTCTTGGCTCATGTTTGACCCGCAGTTCAAGATGACTGAGTTGAAACATTTCAAAATATTAAAATTATTTCAGACCTGACATGGTGCTGGCCAACCCAGCATAGTATTCTATACAAAGTCTGGCAGAATCAACATCCAAACGAGCCTCTGTAATGGACTTTCCATTATTAACAACTTCCATCTGTGCAATCTCCTCTCTTCTGCTCTGCACAAAAACATTTTATCAAAATATTAATATAGAGACAGAAGACTTCAAACATGTTATGGCCACTACAAGACTACCTCAATAATGTGTGCAGCTTCGATTAAGATCCTGGCCCTCTCCATCCCAGACATTTTGCTCCAGTAGTTGAAAGCTGACTTGGCATTATTCACAGCTTCGTTGACATCTTCAGGACCACACTGGTGTAACTGGCACAAAACACGTCCTACAAAGCAACAGCATTCGGTTATCTAGAGACGTGTGTTGAGAGGCTGGGTGGGGGTGGGGGTGGGGTTGGGGGGTGAAATAACAAAGCATTTTTGTTGAGTTCAAAGATCAGTGTGAGGTAATAAAGTCGACAGCTATGTTGCAGAAATAAAATGTCTTGCCTGTTGCTGGTTCGTATACGTTTTCCACGTTGCTTTTTTGTGTGCTAGATCTTCTCTCTCCAGCCCAGAAGTTCAGTGGCTCCTGAGATGTTTACAGATCCCGAGGAGACCCCTCTCACCAGCCCCAGAGACGCGGCACGACAGGGGTGCAGAGTCAAAGCCAGCCTCGAGAGCATGACGAGATCGGATCTGTCGCTTCTTTACCCGAGCAGATCAAAACACTGTGCTGCACAAACAAGTTGACAACATTGAATATCTAAAGTTTAAACGGCGTACATGAAATAAGCAGTTTTGTTTGACCCAGTTAAACTTACCCTGCGGTGCGTCTATGCGGTCATGAGTATAAAATAGCGGATTTTCAGTTACATTACAAAGTTGCTCTGAGCTTTCTGCTGCTAGTACTTCTTAGATCTATGGGCGGGACCGGAGCTACAGCGGCTCTGGCGTCAGAGTACGTCGGCAGAGTCGGCGTCAGAGCACATCTACTGGAGGGGCATGGGTCACCAGCAGGGGGGGCACTGCCATTTGAGAAATATTTTAACGCGGTGGAGTCATACACAGCAGACATGCTATCAAACACGTTTTTCTTTAACAGTATTAGGCTAATTATGTGTTGTTATTATAATCATTATTATATTAAGATTATTATTATTATTAGCTGCAATAGTTGTTGAGGTTGTGTGGTAGACGATACGCACACAAGACAATAATAAAAGGTTGAGGTTTATTAAAAAACAATAAGTCCTGCCACTGGTTGTAAACATTAAACAACAGCCTCTCGTCAAAAACACCTCTGAACTAGAAATAGCCACGCATCGGACAGCACCAGGGCTGTAGTGAACGTGGTACGCGAGTCGCCGTCCAGTCCTGTCCTATAGAGACCTGAGACTTGAGGGACCGGGACTAAACCAGGACTAAACCAGGACTAAACCAGGACTAAACCAGGACTAAACCAGGACTAAACCAGGACTAAACCAGGACCAGTGGCGGCTGATGGTATAATTTTTGGGAGGAGCACCAAGGGCAAAATTATAAATATATATTATGAATAATATATGTATTATATATATATAGGCTGTAGTATTACAACAAATACCAGAAACAGACATTTTGGTTAGTATTGGCTGAACAGTATCGATCAGAGCACAATGAACAGCCAAGCACAAACTTTACGCAACAACACAACGTAACACACCGCTCACACCCAGACCCAACAACGTCAGTAAAACTACAATAAGAGACATGAACACAGATGCCGCTCCTACAGCACACGACAGAACAACCAGAGCAGCTCCATCGCACCCACCAGCTCATTTACGCACTATTAACTATTAACACTATAACACTATTTAACTATTAACACCATAACACTATTTACCTGTGAGGCTCCAAATTCAGATTTGCCGCAAACTAATGAAAACCAGCCTCTTACCTTCTCCAGAGACTGAAGCAGAATGTTTCCTCTATCCGCTGTCCCACTGGTTCTGTTTCCAAAAGTCCAATATGAAGAGATGAAACTGGTCCAAAATCCTGGTCCAGTCTGGTCCGTGACGCGAGGTCCGGGAGCCGAGTGCACAAGATGGTTGTAAAATTAGTCTTAATCCCACTTCCCACTTAAATCTGAAAGTTACGGTCAGTCCATATCAGCACCAGGACACCAGGTAGAATTATGCCTCTGCGCGCTATGCTCAGGTCAAACTTTTACACCCAGAAACGAGCGGACAAAGGCGGATAGAGCAGCGAGCGACTGCCCTGGCCCCGGCGGCGGCAGCGAGAGTCCCAGCGGCGACTGCCCCGAGTCCGGGCATCGACAGTCCCGGTGTTCCGGATTGTCTGGCGATCAGCTTAACTGGTAAAGGCGGAGCCACATCTGGAAGGATGGGGGCGTGTCCTCTCGCTTCCATTCACTCCCATAGAGACACAAAACTGTCGGAGTTGTATTGTCGCGTTAAACCTTCTTTATCGTGGCGTATTACTTCCCCATTGAAAATTAATCCAAATGTATCCCGCGCATGTTCCCATCAAGACCTGGTGTCTGAAATGACAAACTTTGCTCTTTACTGCAGCGCATGAACGCGCTCAACCACTTGATCTGGTCGCTGCTCCAGACGCTCCTATAACAGGTGACATATCGCTATGTGTCATGTAACAAATACAAATGGTCAAGCACAAAATGCTGTCCGTGTCTTCACTGTCATGAATGTTGTGTTTGTGTAGACATGTACAGACTTATATAATGTGTACAATGATGTAGTTCACACAATTTGCTACCAAAATAGGGATTGACTCATTGCATCATTTTGACACAATCACCCAGAGTGAAATCTTACACAACATCTCGCTGTGAACACAACAGGTAGACTACATCTCCTGCTTCCAGATCCAGATGTGGTGGGCGTGTCCACTCGGCTGTAGATGCGGTGGGCGTGCACCTTAACAACTTGATCTGGTTGTCGCTGCGCTGCGGCTGCAGACGCTTCATGTCATCAACTAATATGGTTCTTGTGCTCTCTTTCAAGTCGCAAACCTGCCGATAAAAATACCCAAAGATAAACTGTTGCCAGTCCTGTTACTCTCAAGGGTCTGCGTGTGTAGAGATAGGCCTATATTATATGTACATGTATGCAATGTGACATTTCACACAATTTGCTGCCTTAATATGGGTCTAAACTAGGATCAAACCAGATATAAAACATCTTGTTTGTAGACTACAGGTAGACTACATCTCCTGCTTCCAGATCCAGATGTGGTGGGCGTGTCCACTTGGCTGCAGATGCGCGTGCACGTGCCTTAACCACTTGATCTGGTTGTTGTTGCGCTGCGGCTGTAGACGCTCTATGTTATAATGTAGTCCCTTATTAGCAACCCAAATCTGCTCATAAAAATGCACACATTTATTTTGTTATTTATGTAGTCGTGTGTCATAAGTTGTATTGGCTCGGCCAATATATAAATTCAAGTCATTTCATGCCGTGGAAACTGTCGGCATTATTCTGGCCACAATCATCTACTGTCCAGTATTAGGGAACATCTTAATGTGAGCACAACACGTAAGTGAAATTTTCTGACTACAGGTGGGGGGCATGACCACTCAAATTCGTTAAGAATACGTCACTGTCTTGCGTAGGATATGTGTGCCCCTAGAAGCTGACTGCACAGAACAAATGACATTGCAGTCTAGCTCTTGGCCTCGAATTGTTTACACTTCAATTATATGACCCATTTAGAACATAGTTATGTACTGTCTTACATGGTCAATTAGGTCTTAGTACCAATAGTAAGCAGTCTGATGTAGACGTTGCATGATCAAATAATGTATACTTACTGATTTGAGCAAACTATTTCTCAATAAATAAAATTCAGGCTTGGTACATTTCAGAAACCGGGAAAGAAAACTTTATTGCCATTGTCATTGAACATCATAAAAAAATGAATACCAACAATAATTTATGTATAAGAAATTCATCACAAAACAAATTGTAAAAATAGGGCAGTGCTACATTCACTATCACGGACCACACCACAATTATGGTATCCGATAAAAGATATTTATTGATGATGGATAGATGTGATGGTTGAGATGGGTCTCAAGATGGGGGCTCTGTCTTGGGTGGTCAGCCCAGTTGATTCAGGACAGCCCTCCTTATAGATGAGACCTTCAGGCTGAAGGATGAATGAGACACAGGGTGGAGGGAGAGAGTGGAGACAGATAGTGTTGTCGGGATATGCCTGTGTAAATATGGAAGGTGGGGTTGAGTTGAGCTGTGGTTAACTGGAGAGGAGCAGTCCTGCTCCTGAATCTGTTAATGTCAATCATATTACCAGTAACCCCACCTAGTTTGGTGGTGGTAAAGACAGGCACAAAAAGCAATAATAATCCACATCAACTGGTGGGTTCCCAACACACGTGCTGTGGAACCACTTGTCACAGCCATCACACTGGATCTGTATGTAAAAAACAAATAAAGGGGAGAGGGTGGGCTTCTCATTAACCTTGAACAGTACCCCAAACTGACACAATTTTGGATAGGAAAGGCCTTTACCCAGTGAATGTCTCCCTCTTCATCCTCGTCTAGAGAGACATTTTCCCAATTGATGCCACAAACGTGGCATCGGTTTTTCAAGTTGTCTGTGAACACAGAACATTTTTAAGTGCATGTTATTAATTACACTATTTAATGCAAGAATGGGTTTACTGATGGAGTCAGAGCTGCTACTGTGGTGAATGCCTCAGTTCAATACTTCACTGTACCTGTGGCCTGGAGGAGTGTTGTAAGTATCTCCTTTCTAAGAGCTGCAACTCCCTCTGGGTCGACACGGTAATGTGGCAGCTCCCCAGAGAGAATTCGTTCTGCAAGCTAAAGATGCAAAGTGACTGATCAAGTACCATCATAGATTTTCTTTTTTTTTTACCTTGCAAATGAACACCCCACAGGAACTACCATCCCTCTGTCTAGGGTGGGGCAATGTGGTGCAGGACCATCGGGGGAGAGCAGGGATGTACCTGCGTAGTAGTCCTCTGGAAAATATACTTGCTCAGAACAGATTGTTTTATGGAATTCTAGCATGGCAAAAAAATTACCTAGTTATATCTTGGCAATGTTTTATCTGGTCCTGTCTTGCCCCAAAGGGATCCAGAAACACGGCCCTATGCTCCTTTATATATATGACCTGAAGAAGAAGGAGAAAAGACATTGGAAATTAAAATGAAGATACACATTGCGTTAGTCACAATGCTTACAATTAATGTCCAATGGCTGTTGTGGCACACTCCCCCAACTGCCACTTCATAATTGAGCAGATTGAGCTGGAATATAAATTCATTACAATAAAAAGTTCATGCATAGTCATTGGTGGCTCATATAATTACCTTCTTCAGGGGCCTGGCAGTTCCTTCCCACAGTGCCGTCAGGTAGAGGCTGTCTAGGACCACCATTGGCCTGTCCGCTGCCCTTGTTAAAACTGTAAGGTATGCATTCACAACCTGGAAAGATAAAGATACACATACACATACACACATACCTCACTTTCTACATAACTGTTTGGAGACAGTGACATCAGGTCCTCTGTATAAAGGCGGTAATTGCCTATGCAGGCCCACAGACACCTGCCTGGGTTTCTCCCAGCCCACAGTTCCTGTATCACTGCCAACAACAATAACAATTAATGGTTATACCTACATACTTTGAACGGTGCCATGCTGAGGCTGAGGCTGAGGCTGAGGCTGATGGCTTGAGGCTGAGGCTGAGGCTGAGGCTGGTGGGGCGGCAGAGGCTGAGGCTGAGGCTGGTGGGGCGGCAGAGAGGCTGAGGCTGAGGCTGAGGCTGGCTGGTGGGGCGGCTGAGAGAGGCTGAGGCTGAGGCTGAGGCTGTGGCTGGTGGGCGGCAGAGGCTGAGGCTGAGGCTGAGGCTGGTGGGGCGGCTGAGGCTGAGGCTGGTGAGGCTGAGGCTGAGGCTGGTGGGGCGGCAGAGGCTGAGGCTGGTGGCAGAGGCTGAGGCTGAGGCTGGTGGGGCGGCAGAGGCTGAGGCTGAGGCTGAGGCTGAGGCTGAGGCTGGTGGGGCGGCTGAGGCTGAGGCTGAGGCTGAGGCTGAGGCTGGCTGGGGGCGGCAGAGGCTGAGGCTGTGGCTGGCTGAGGGCGGCAGAGGCTGAGGCTGAGGCTGAGGCTGTGGCTGGTAGGGCGGCAGAGGCTGAGGCTGTGGCTGGTGGGCGGCAGGCTGAGGCTGAGGCTGCAGAGGCTGAGGCTGAGGCTGGTGGGGCGGCAGAGGCCGAGGCTGGAGTTTGAATGGAATGCGCTTTGCGGGGACAATATATCTTGTTAAATTGTCAATATTGACCACACTTTTCCTTTTTTTAGTGTCTTCAATTGTAATACTTTTGCCATCCACAGCTGTGAAAGGACATATTTCATTGAGGCATAAATTCATCTTCAAAACATGTGATTTAAGGAGATATTGACTTGAGTTAATTACCCATAATAGTGAATGGACCCAAGAGATCGCTCTCCAGTTTCCCCCCTTTCCTCTGTAGGGCCTTGTTGTTTTTTTGAAGAACAAGGTCCCCAACCTGCAAATTTTCCTCTATGCCTGTCTCCATCCGTTTCTTAATTATTTTATTTTGGCTTTTAGCCACATTTGTTTTTACCGCGCTATAGATGTTTTGTATTTTCAGGCCCTCATGTAATTCCTCTTTCAGCATCACTGATGTGACCCTGTCCTCATTTACCTGAAAGGAAATACACAAATGAACAATACATTTTATACAGTGGATATGTACAGTCTATTTTTATACACTGACCTCATATTTTTCAGGTATTTCCGACGGGTATCTTGCCTCACGCCCAAACATCAAGTAATAAGGGCTATGGTTTGTGGTGAGCTGTTTTTTTGGTACGCAGTGCAAACATTGTGGCCTGCAATGCCTGGTCCCACGTGTCAGGATGCTCACTCACCATTTTGTTGAGGGATCTGACATACATTCACAAATCATCACAAAACTTAATATACTGTGTAACTCTTATGAGATTAAACTTGCCTTTGAATGGTCCCATTCAGTTTTTCTACCAGCCCATTGGTCTGAGGGTGGTAGGGGGAGGCCAGGCTGCGTTTGATTCCCAGCTTGGCGCACAGCTGAGAGTTCAGCTAATGGAGCACAAACAGCTGTAACAGCTGTTCTGACATAATGGACAATTGTATAATTGCATCTTACCTTGTTTCTAAATTCTGATCCTTGGTCAGTAAGGAGCCTCTTTGGAGCACCAAATCTATAAAAGAAATCCAAAATGCACTCCTGCACCTCCACTGCAGTTTTGGTTTTAAGAGGGTATGCCTCTGCCCACTTGGTAAAATAGTCCACCATTACACAGATGTAATGGTGGCCATTTTTTGTTGGATGTAGTTTCCCAACCAGATCCATTCCCACAAGCTCCAGTGGTTCAGATACCTATTACAGAACATAAAGTTGAGCAATTCAGTGAAATCCTCTATGCGAAATGTACTACATTTTAAGCACTTACCTCAATGGGGATGTACATTGTTTTGTCTTTCAGATTAGATCTTTTCTTCTGGCACTGGGGGCATTCATTGATCTGGAATTAAAGAGACATATTGTGTTAGACTGTATTCAGACTTTTATATGAATCAATGTAATCAAGAATCAGCTTACCCATTTCTGAATGTCAGCTTGCATTCCAGGCCAGTAATACCTCAAAATGATGGCACTGTGGGTCTTTTCCCTCCCACAGTGTCCACCAATTTGGCTAGTGTGAAATTCTTCAAAAACTCCACTTGCCTCCTCAGCGGTCAGGACCACTTTGGCCCAGTGAAACTGGAAGGAGCGCTTCCGTTGGCACTTGTAATACAGCTGCCCATCTGGTAGACACGTTCCCAACATGCATGGCAATAAGTGTGCACATTCATGTAAAATTCTTGAACAATTGCTGTGTGCTCACCCTTCACCATGTACGATTCTGCCCTCCTTTTGATTATGCCCCTCTGCGTACCATCGGCATCACTAGGGAACCTTTGGTGTACCAAATACTGGACCAGCTCCTGGACAATTTTGGGGTCCATAGTGTCCAACTCACCCTAAATTTCCCTACAACTGAAACTACACTTCACTAACCTAATATAAACTAACTGTCCTAACTGAAATTTATCCCTAACTCTAAAATTAAACTATGCCTCTCTAAACTGTGAACGTATTCTATACCCTGTACTGAACTCAAATATTCTCTATAACTGTACTCTGTATTAAACTCAAAAATTCTCTATAACTGTACTCTGTATTAAACTCAAATATTCTCTAACTGTACTCTGTATTAAACTCAAATATTCTCTAGAACTGTACTCTGTATAACCTAACTCAAATCTTCACTATAATATAACTCAAATCTCCACTACATCTATATCTGTATATCTCAACTCAAAATCTCACTGTGAACTAAAAATGTCTGACTAAACTCTCCCAATGTCTAAACTGAAATACTAAACTATCCTATAACTATGTCTGTGTCACTGTTCTATATATAATTTACCTGACTTTTATTCCTACCTGCATGCATACTCCAAAGACTGACAAAAGGATGCCACCAGTTTATATAGGTTACTGATTAGTTGCACCTGTTAGCAGGCCTTGCCCGTCTCACAGGAGGACGGCATTCTTACAGGATGTTCAATGACATGGGAAGGATACTCCACTGTATGAGGCAACAGTGGCTCAGTAGTTAGAGCAGTGGCCCTCTCAACTCAAAAATCAAAGGATTCATTCTTGCTTGTGATAATCCACAATCTGGTGCTCTGTCCTTAGGCATGACACTTCACCCACCGAACCCAGTATGAAAGTGGTGTGTGTGATTGGTGTTGCAGATTTGTCAGTCAGCCCCATACTATTGCAGCTATGGCAATTTCAGGACAATTGGCTCTACAGCCCGTTTTCAAGAGGCATACAAGCCTCTAAACTACACTCTAAACTCTATACAGTTTATGTGTTCATTGTGTAGTGGTTTTCAGTGATGTTGATGTGATGTTGATGCTCTAACATCCTTGTCTGTCTCTGGTTAGATGAATGTATATTCTGTACCACAAAGCATAATAGGCAAACACGTTCACATTTTTTTTTTTTATTCTATAAAGACCGATTACACATGTGCATTAGGGATGACAAATAGTGAGCGTGTAAAAGACTGAAGGCCTATATGGTAGTTACTTCTTTTCATGGTACACGCCCACCACATTTACAGTGGCGTGGTCATGCCCCCCACCTGTAGTCAGAAAATTTCACTTACGTGTTGTGCTCACATTAAGATGTTCCCTAATACTGGACAGTAGATGATTGTGGCCAGAATAATGCCGACAGTTTCCACGGCATGAAATGACTTGAATTTATATATTGGCCGAGCCAATACAACTTATGACACACGACTACATAAATAACAAAATAAATGTGTGCATTTTTATGAGCAGATTTGGGTTGCTAATAAGGGACTACATTATCACATAGAGCGTCTACAACCGCAGCGCAACAACAACCAGATCAAGTGGTTAAGGCACGTGCACGCGCATCTGCAGCCAAGTGGACACGCCCACCACATCTGGATCTGGAAGCAGGAGATGTAGTCTACCTGTAGTCTACAAACAAGATGTTTTATATCTGGTTTGATCCTAGTTTAGACCTAGTTTAGACCCATATTAAGGCAGCAAATTGTGTGAAATGTCACATTGCATACATGTACATATAATATAGGCCTATCTCTACACACGCAGACCCTTGAGAGTAACAGGACTGGCAACAGTTTATCTTTGGGTATTTTTATCGGCAGGTTTGCGACTTGAAAAGAGAGCACAAGAACCATATTAGTTGATGACATGAAGCGTCTGCAGCCGCAGCGCAGCGACAACCAGATCAAGTTGTTAAGGTGCACGCCCACCGCATCTACAGCCGAGTGGACACGCCCACCACATCTGGATCTGGAAGCAGGAGATGTAGTCTACCTGTTGTGTTCACAGCGAGATGTTGTGTAAGATTTCACTCTGGGTGATTGTGTCAAAATGATGCAATGAGTCAATCCCTATTTTGGTAGCAAATTGTGTGAACTACATCATTGTACACATTATATAAGTCTGTACATGTCTACACAAACACAACATTCATGACAGTGAAGACACGGACAGCATTTTGTGCTTGACCATTTGTATTTGTTACACGACATAGCGATATGGCACCTGTTATAGGAGCGTCTGGAGCAGCGACCAGATCAAGTGGTTGAGCGCGTTCATGCGCTGCAGTAAAGAGCAAAGTTTGTCATTTCAGACACCAGGTCTTGATGGAAACATGCGCGGGATACATTTGGATTAATTTTCAATGGGGAAGTAATACGCCACGATAAAGAAGGTTTAACGCGACAATACAACTCCGACAGTTTTGTGTCTCTATGGGAGTGAATGGAAGCGAGAGGACACGCCCCCATCCTTCCAGATGTGGCTCCGCCTTTACCAGTTAAGCTGATCGCCAGACAATCCNATTATGAACAACCTGAAACTAAGAAAAATACAATTTCAACACAAAGTTTGAACATGAACTTGTCTGTAAACAGGAATAAGTCCAGTTTTGTTGTAAAATCCTGCACTCGGCTCCACTTTTCTCATGTTGGACATTTTTCTGATGAGGGTGTCACGGTCAACAGTCAAAACGATCGTCCTTTAAGAGCGTTTGGAAAGAGACAAGTCTTCATTTGTGCTGCTCTGGTGGGAGGGGCCACGTACAGAGACGCTGGAGACGCTGCTGTGATAAACACCACAGAAAATTAACAAGATTTTAATAAAAAATAGAAAAATCCGCCGAGGGCCAGATTAAAGGTCTTGGAGGGCCGGATCTGGCACCCGGGCCATATGTTTGACACCTGTGCTTTAGACAATCATATCAAAGTTTGTACGAATTTGGTGCATTTCAAAAAACAATATAAAAATCAAATCTTACAGAAAAACCTAGAAGACTAGAACCACCGTCCAAACTGCGACTTTAAACTAAACACATGCTTTTCTTTAACTTCTTTAACTTTTTATCTTGGTTTGATCATAAACAATAAACTTTGTGTCTTCTTCATCACTATTATTAGTTTGTACGACCATAAACGAAAACAAAAATCCTTCAATTTTTCATTCTCATTACTGTTTATTTTGTACGATCATAAACGATAAACTTTGTGCAAAGAAAAAAAAAAAAAAAAAAAAAATATATATATATATATATATATATATATATATATATATATATATATAATAAAAAATAAAATAAAAAATAACATAAATAATAAAATTAAATAAAATAAAATTTAATTTAATTTAAAAAATAAAACAATTTAAATAAAATAAAAAAGTAAATAAAAAATAAAATAAATAAATAAAAAATGTTAATAAAATAAAATAAAATATTCTACACGTGGCAATGATCCTCCCACTGTTTTTCCCATTCAGTGAATTTAAAGTTTAAAGTTTTCAGCCAATCACTGACTTAACGCGTCCAATAAGATGTTTTAAACGCGTTAAATTAAATATATGCGTAAATGTGAAAAGTTTGGTTTGTATATCGACAGTTCCACCTCCTCTTCCTCCTCTTTCTCCTCCTCCTCCTCTTCGTCCTGCGCGTTAATCATTCCCCAAAGCGGAAGAAGCGCTGTGAGGTGACGCGCTGGGAGTGACACCTCTGCTCCACTCACGATCCTCCCCGGAGCCACAGACGCGGACACAGCACGGACACACCGGGACCAGGAGCCGCATCTTTCCCCGGGACAGGACGCACCGACAGCCCAGGCGCGCGCAGGGGCGGGGGGGGAGACACACACACGAGCGACGCCGGGGCCCGAGCTGGAGGCGCCGGAGCCCGCGGAGCAGCAGAGGCCACGGAGCCGCGCATTCCAGCGGAGAAGGTGCGTAAAGGCGCGGCCGGGTGTAGCTGCTGCGCGCACGGGGCTCCGGGGTTTAGCCTCGGAGCTAAATCACGGAACTCTGGAGGGAAAAATGGGACCGGAGCGGGTATGACTCGGGTCCGGCGCGGGTCCCGGGTCTTGTGTCTCGGGTCTGTTCCAGGGGACAGACTACCGGGACTGGGTGAAAAGTTAAGCCTCTTAGACTCGCGCGCCTCAAGGCAAAAGCGCAGCCGGAAAATCT
>NW_026571095.1:36788972-36813972 GCF_026225935.1 Boleophthalmus pectinirostris | reverse complement strand
GAAGGTGGAAAAGTGCTATAGAAAAATGTGATCATTTACCATTAAAATGTACAAATACTACTACTATGACTACTACTACTACTTTACCATTACTATGATTACTACTACTAGTAGTATTACTACTACTACTATGACGGAGGAGGGTGCCAAAGTACTGTGTAAAAGAAAACCAGTGTGATTATTGTAAAATAAATTATATCAAAGTACTTCTATTACTACTACTAGTAGTACTAGTAGAACTACTACTACTACTGCTACAAATACTACTCCTATTACTATAGCAGAGGAATGTGCCAAAGTATTGTCTAAAAGAAAACCAGTGATTATAGTAAAATAAATGTTACAAAAGTACTACTGCTACTACTACTGCTGCTGCTACCGGGACTAAACCGGGACTAAACCAGGTCTAAACCAGGTCTAAACCAGGTCTAAACCAGGTCTAAACCAGGAACTAAACCAGGTCTAAACAGGACTAAACCAGGACTAAACCAAACTAAACCAGTCTAAACCAGAACTAAACCGGGACTAAACCAGGACTAAACCGGGACTAAACCGGGACTAAACCGGGACTAAACCAGAACTAAACCAGAACTAAACCAGGAGAAAGTAACTAAGAAGTAGAAGTAGAAGTCCAGGTCTTGTGGTCTTTAGAGCCGATTTGTCCTGAGCTTTAAACTTCAAATCTGTGGGACAAATGAACAAAAAAAGTCCAGAACCAGAACCAGGGGGCGGGTCTCCGTGGAGATTTAAAGCATCACTCTGGTTTTTTCCCTGTTAGATCCCAGACTGGAGAATTTTCCTCCTTTAATTCCGTAGACGTTGACAATTCCAGGTCTGAAATGATCCAGGTGATTCTAGTGAAGGTGTGTGGAGTTTAAAAACACAGCGGAGCACTTCCTGTATCACCACACGATGACATCACGAGGTGGAACAGAGTGTTTTCAGTTTGACAGAAGAACTCCGCTTAAATGTGCAGATTTATTTGTGTGAATGAACCAAAACACAACTCAACAGTGTGTGTTTGTGATGAGGAAACTACAACAGAACAGAGGATTATGGGACATGGAGTCTTGATGTAAACGACATTAGAACAGAGGATTATGGGACATGGAGTCTTGATGTAAACTACATTAGAACAGAGGATTATGGGACATGGAGTCTTGATGTAAACGACATTAGAACAGAGGATTATGGGACATGGAGTCTCGGTGTAAACTACATTAGAACAGAGGATTATGGGACATGGAGTCTTGATGTAAACGACATTAGAACAGAGGATTATGGGACATGGAGTCTTGATGTAAACGACATTAGAACAGAGGATTATGGGACATGGAGTCTTGATGTAAACTACATTAGAACAGGGGATTATGGGACATGGAGTCTCAGTGTAAACTACATTAGAACAGAGGATTATGGGACATGGAGTCTTGATGTAAACTACATTAGAACAGAGGATTATGGGACATGGAGTCTCGGTGTAAACTACATTAGAATAGAGGATTATGGGACATGGAGTTTTGATGTAAACTATATTAGAATAGAGGATTATGGGACATGGACTTTGTAAACTACATTAGAACAGAGGATTATGGGACATGGAGTCTTGATGTAAACTACATTAGAATAGAGGATTATGGGACATGGAGTCTCGGTGTAAACTACATTAGAATAGAGGATTATGGGACATGGAGTTTTGATGTAAACTATATTAGAATAGAGGATTATGGGACATGGAGTCTCTTTGTAAACTACATTAGAACAGAGGATTATGGGACATGGAGTCTTGATGTAAATTACATTAGAACAGAGGATTATGGGACATGGAGTCTTGATGTAAACTACATTAGAACAGAGGATTATGGGACATGGAGTCTTGATGTAAACTACATTAGAACAGAGGATTATGGGACATGGAGTCTTGATGTAAACTACATTAGAACAGAGGATTATGGGACATGGAGTCTTGATGTAAACTACATTAGAACAGAGGATTATGGGACATGGAGTCTTGATGTAAACTACATTAGAACAGAGGATTATGGGACATGGAGTCTCAGTGTATAAAAATAAAAAACCTCATTTGTTACAGTCGTGTTTGTTAAAGCACCACTACAGTTCAGAAAATACATGTCATTTTCTTCTGTACTTTTGTTTTGTTTTTTGTGTATTTATTTTTATTTTATTTAATTTTGTGTGTGTGTGTGTGTTATTGATTTTTTATGTTTTTTTGTTTTTTTACTGCGCCACTTTTTCTGTATTTTTTTCAGTATTTTATTTTTATTTATTTTTTTATTGCACCACTACATTTACAGAGAATACATATGTAATTTTGTTTGTTTGTTGTTGTTTTTTTTGATGGGGGTTATATTTTTTTTAGAGAATACATCTGTAATTTATTTCTATATATTTTGTGAGTGTGTGTGTTTTTACTTTTTTTTTTTTTTTTTTTTTTTTTTTTTTAGTTTTTGTGGTGTTTTTTTTTTTTTTGTGTGTATTTTAACTTTTTTTTTTTTTTTTTTTTTCTTTTACTGCACCACTACAGTTACAGAGAACAGTTTTTTCTGACAGGACGGTGATTAGATTTGAGATTTATGGTTTAATAAAAAGATTCAGTTCAAAGTTAATGTTTAAAACACGTCCAAGGACAAAACCAGGTCTAAACCAGGACTGAACCAGGACTAAACCAGGACTGAACCAGGACTAAACCAGGACTGAGGACTTGAGTTTGTGATTTAGTTCCAGTTGAGTTCGTTTGTTTTTGTGAAATCAGAAACGTGACAGGAACAGGAAGCTCTGATGTAACTTCCTCCTCAGATCAACGTCGTCACTTTAAACGTGCGGATTTCACAAGAGAACAGTGTTTTGAAATCCTCCTCACGTCCTCCTCATGTCCTCACGTCCTTATGTCCTCACGTCCTTATGTCCTCACGTCCTTATGTCCTCACGTCCTCGTCATGTCTTTATGTCCTCCTCACGTCTCTCTGTCTCTGTCCACAGCTGATGCTCCGCCCCGCCGTCCACGGGCGCCATGACCGGCCTGCCGCTCGCCCCCGGGCAGCCGTACGTGGAGGTGGAGTACGACTACGAGTACAAGTCCAAGGACCGTCTGATCTCGATCCGAGCGGGCGAGTGTTTCCTGCTGGTGAAGAAGACGAACGAGGACTGGTGGCAGGTGCGGCGCGATGAAGCCTCCAAAGCCTTCTACGTCCCGGCGCAGTACGTCCGCGAGGTCCGCAAGGCGCTCATGCCCCCGAGACACGCCCCCTCCACGCCGCCCAAGCCCCCGCCGGGACACGCCCCCTCTCAGCCCGGCCCCGCCCCCTCTGAGACAGGCCCCGCCCCCTCTCAGCCCGGCCCCGCCCCCTCCCTCTGGGTCAAACCGGGCGCCCTGGAGCTGCCGGGGGAGGGTCTGGGTCGGCGGGAGTCGCGCTCGCGGCGGCGCTCGGCACAGTCCGGGGACAGTCCGCTCCACAGTCCCACCTCGGGGCCCGACTCGGGGCAGTGGGACTCGGAGCGGGCCCCCGACCCTCCGGGTCTCCTCAGACACAGCAGCAGTGGCAGTACCCTCCCTCGCTCCAGGGGGCGCTCCCCGGAGCTGCAGAGGAAACCTCTGGACGTGGACAGTCACCAGAACGAGTCCTGGAGCCACGAGTCCGAGTCCGACCTGAGCTCCAGCTCCACCGAGCAGCTGCAGGTCAGTGTGTTTGTGTTTGTACAGAACCCGACGCTCAGAACAAACTCTGCTGCTAAAAATGAAACAACTGACTCGTATGATTGTAGAGATGTTCTCTGGATCTTCTCCTCTTGTTCCTTTGGTTTTTCTCCTCTGGTTCTTCTCCTGTGGTTCTGCTTCTCTAGTTCTTCTCCTATGGTTCTTCGCCTCTGGTTCTGTTCCTCTGGTTCTGTTCTTCTCTGTTCTTGTTCTTCTGGTTCTTCTCCTCTTGTTCTGTTCTTCTGGTTCTATTCCTCTGGTTCTTCTCCTCTGGTTTTGTTCCTCTGGTTCTTCTTCTGGTTCTGTTCTTTCTGTTCTCTGTTCTGTTCTGGTTCTCTGGTTCTGTTCCTCTGGTTCTGTTCCTCTGGTTCTGTTCTTCTCTGGTTCTTCTCCTCTTGTTCTGTTCTTCTGGTTCTATTCCTCTGGTTCTTCTCCTCTGGTTTTGTTCTTCTGGTTCTGTTCCTCTGGTTCTGTTCTTCTGGTTCTGTTCCTCTGGTTCTTCTCCTCTGGTTCTGTTCTTCTGGTTCTGTTCCTCTGGTTCTTCTCCTCTGGTTCTGTTCTTCTGGTTCTGTTCTGTCTGATCTTCGTGGGAAATTTTCTTTGGGTCACTTCTGTCATTTACCTGGAGAACTGGAAAAACTGGTTTGAATTCAAAACATTCACAGAAAAGAAAAAAAAAAGAGAGTGAGAGCAGGAGGGAGAGAGAGAAAGGAACGGAGAGAATGGTTCTTTCTTTTTCTTCTCTACAAACTGGAGAACTCTTTCACGTCTGCGGCAGCGTCGGGATGAAACGCTGGTGACTCATGACAAACACGGCGGTGGAGCTTCACCGTCGTTTGTTCTGCTCCGGGTTTTTCTTTCCTCTGTCGTTTGTTCGGGAAAAACTTCAGCGGGACGAGCGGCTCCGGACGCTCCAGGGAACGATCCGTCTGACGCTCGCGACGTTTGTGACGCTCGTGTCTGCGGTGTCACGTCAAAGTCAAACCTCACCTGTGGTTTTCAGATGCTTTTCAGACGTGACAGTGTGATGAAGTCATTTCTCAGACGCGTTTTTCCCACAGATCAGGGCCACATGACAAACAGAAAATACTGTAGATCAGAGGTGTTCACACTTTTTCATCATGTGAGCTACTTACAAAATGACCAAGACAAAATGATCGACCTGATACAAAGCCAAACAAACTGCACTGAAACACTCTGTGCCCCTTTTTTGGACCCTCACCCACAGTTTAAGAACCTCTTCTTTAAGAGAACTTCCTCTGGCACTTTACACAAAACTGTGAAAAAAGTGAAGGAAGATTTTTAAACCTGTTTTTTAAAATTCCAAACTGGAGTTACATTCTTTTCTGGTTTTGCAGTGATATTTACCAGCCTCTGCACGTTTACCAAACCAAACGCACATCGTGACAAACACAGATGCATTTGTGCACTTTTAGTCCAATGAGATTCATTTGGTCTTCCGATATTCTATGTTATTAGGTTCTTTTTTTCAGACCGAGAGTGTTATTTCATACCTGACAGTTCCGACTGTTCACTAGCGTCTTCCTCAGAGTCACGTGATGTTGCTGTGATGTGTCCGGTCACCTGATTTAAACAGGTTTTGGCGCTGTCTTCCTACCGGTGGAGGCAGGACGACAGCGCCATCTGCAGTCCGACTTCCTCAGGACAGTATCCCAGGTGTGTGAGAGTAAAAAAGCCCCTCGTCCTGGTTTACAGTCCTGTGGGTACGTTTCCGTATTTCGATTGCTGCTTTAATCCAGCGGCGATGTTTGTTTTCCTCTGTCCCAATGATTTGTGCACTTTTGTTAGACAAAGTTCAGCCAAATGTGGCAGTAGGTCTGTTCTGTAGATCCGCTCTATGCTGTAGACCTGCTTTGTGCCAACACTGGAACACAAATTTAGACTGGTTTTTGCTCCACGTTTTGTCTTGTTCTTCTAATCAGCCGCACTGTGGGAGGGGCTTGTGTTGGCTGTACGCAGGAAGGTGAGAGCGTGAAAAGGCGAGGGGCGGCGTGCTGACGTGAGGCAGATGGACAGGTAGGATGTTTAGGAAGTTTAATCTGCCCTGTGATGCACGCTGGTACACGAGGGCACACGCTGTCGCAGACGAGCCGTGTGTAGGGAGCGTGTGTGTTTGTGATGCGCCGTAGAGTCTCCGCGGGTTTCAAATGAGCGCACAGGCTGCACTGAGACGCCCCACACGCTCCTGCACCCGCTACAAGTTTATTACCAACAGCAGCGGCCGGAATGAAATATGATCACACTTGTTGAGACAAGACCGAGTCCAAACGCGATCGAGTCTGAGACGAGACACGGCGATCTACCCACACGACCTTGGCGATCGACTGGTAGATCAGGATCGACGTATTGAGCACCACTGCTGTGGAGAGTCAATCCGTGTGTCGTTCATTCAGTCATTTTTCAAATTAAAACCAAAAATAAGAAAACTAAAAAAACAACTATTTTCTTCATTATTTGTCTCCAAAACCAAAATGAAAAAAAAAAAACAAAAAAAAAAAAACGATAAAGATTTATTTTTTCTGTTTTTGATTTTGTGTTTAAATGAAAAATGGAAAAAATGGATAATGGACTAAACTAGGACTAAAACAGGACTAAAACAGGACTAAAACAGGACTAAAACAGGACTAAAACAGGACTAAAACAGGACTACCTTGTGACGTTTGTGACGTTTGTGACGTTTGTGACGTTTGTGACGTTTGTGACGTTTGTGACGTTTGTGACGTTCGTGTCTGCGGTGTTGCGTCAAAGTCAAACCTCACCTGTGGTTTTCATGCTCCACAATGATGTGATGATGTGATGAAGTCGTTTCTCAGACGCTGTTTTTTTCCCACAGATCAGGACAGGAGAGACAGAAAATACTTTGGAGGCCAAAACCCTGAACTCACTTCTGAGAGAGACAGAAACATAGAAAGAGAGAAAGAGAGAAAGCTGAGAGAGTGATGAGAGAGAGAGTTAGTCGGCGGTAGAGAGCAGAATGTTGTGCAGCAGGTTGGAGCCGTTTGACCTCAACTTGAGGAAAGAAAATAAATAAACGACAACAGAGAGAAAACATGAAGGAACATGAGTGTCGACCCAACGCGAGTATCGAATAAACACGAGTATCGAATCATGATACCAGTATCAAATCAACAAGAGTATCGAATCAACGCGAGTGTCGAATCAACGCGAGTGTCGAATCAACGCGAGTGTCGAATCAACACGAGTATCGAATCAACACGAGTATCGAATCAACACGAGTATCGAATCAACACGAGTATCGAATCATGATACCAGTATCAACCCAACACGAGTACGAATCAGTATCGAGTATCGAATCATGATACCAGTATCAACCCAACACGAGTATCGAATCATGATACCAGTATCAACACAACACGAGTATCGAATCATGATACCAGTATCAACCCAACACGAGTATCGAATCATGATACCAGTATCAACCCAACACGAGTATCGAATCATGATACCAGTATCAAATCAACCCAAGTATTGAATCAATGCGAGAATGGAATCAACATGAGTATCGACCCAACACGAGTATCGAATCAACGCGGGTATCGAATCAACACGAGTATCGACCCAACATGAGTATCGAATCATGATACCAGTATCGACCCAACGCGAGTATCGAATCAACGCGGGTATCGAATCAACACGAGTATCGACCCAACATGAGTATCGAATCATGATACCAGTATCGACCCAATGCGAGTATCGACCCAACGCGAGTATCGACCCAACGCGAGTATCGACCCAACGCGAGTATCGACCCAACGCGAGTATCGACCCAACGCGAGTATCGACCCAACGCGAGTATCGAATCAACGCGAGTATCGAATCATGACACCACCGCCATATCAAACTATTCGATATTGGGTCATGTCTGCTGCACTTGCTCCTGCCTGCTCCTGCCTGCTCCTGTCTGCTCCTGTCTGCTCCTGTCTGCTCCTGCCTGCTCCTGTCTGCTCCTGTCTGCTCCTGCCTGCTCCTGCCTGCTCCCTGCTCCTGCTCCCTGCTCCTGTCTGCTCCTGCCTGCTCCTGTCTGCTCCTGCCTGCTCCTGTCTGCTCCTGCCTGCTCCTGTCTGCTCCTGTCTGCTCCTGTCTGCTCCTGTCTGCTCCTGTCCCTGTGACTCTTCTGACTGGTCCTCTTGTTTTTCCACAGTCGGGTTCGGACTCGCTCCACTCAAACCTGCAGGACCTGAGGCTGGGCGGGTCCTCGGCGCCCCCCCAGCCGTCAGGTGCGCCCCTGTCGTCCTGCGGTGACTGGGACACCCACCGGGACCCGAACGGACGCCTCTACTACGTGAACCAGAGCACGGGGGAGCGCACGTGGAAACCGCCGCGCGCCCGGGACCAGGGAGGAGGAGGGGGCGGAGGCGGCGGCGGCGGCGGCGGCGGCGGCGGCGGCAGCGGGCTCGGTCCAGGTGCAGAGGTGAGACCAGATTCTGAAGTTGCCGCCAGGTGCCACCAACAATTTTGTCCACCAAATTGAGCGGCTATCTAATAAAATTTGACTGAAGCAGCAAGAATGACCCCGAAGTCACACCAGGAGCTGCAGCAGCGTTAAACGTAGGCGGAGCTGCTCGTACATGTACATTTCAAAGTTTCAATTCACACCAGAGACGCTCCTGCTGCAGCCTGCACATCTTCACTGTTTTCAGACATCACATTTTGTACTTGCTTTTTATCATTTATTTTATGTTCTAAAGTGTATTAAGGTAGAATGTGAATTAAGTACAACTGCAACACGTTTGCGTTTAATGAGGTTTAAATCTATTAACACGCACATTAAACACCGCAGTTTTTTTGTTTTGTTTTTTTTCTTTAATAAGGTAAAATCACCTATAATTAACAAACATTATGAGTGTGATTAAAATCTTATGTCCGTCCAGATAATAAGGCTGATACGTTTATATGTGGATACAGAGTAATGCACCGAAGGATACGGGCAAATAGTCGCTGAAACGGGCGAGTTTTATCATTCTGGACCATTTCTAAACCAGGTCTAAACCAGGACTAAACCAGGACTAAACCAGGACTAAACCAGGACTAAACCAGGTCTAAACCAGGTCTAAACCAGGACTAATCTTGGAGAGAGAGAAAGTGAACCCTGAGCCTCGTGGAGCAGTGTGTCCGAAAACAGCGACTGCTGCACGTACCGCCTCGTCTCCGAGCTCTGCACCGGTCCTTTCGCCCGCGGTCACTCTGGTCGACACGGAAGGACCTCTGAGCACATTCAGACAGTGAGTTTTGGATCTGGTTTAGTCCTGGTTTAGTCCTGACTTAGTCCTGAGTCCTTGTAGAATTGGTGTCTGACATCATAAATCACGTTCTATTTCTCCACTTCGAGGATGAACTTTTCGTCGTCCTTCATGAACATTTCCTTGGACACAGTGTGCGTTGTTTACGTCGTTGTCTTGACTTTGGTTACGTTATTTTGAAAGGGCATCGGAAGTTTATTTTGACATCACGTGTTTATTTCCTGTCTTTCCCCTGCTAAAAACTTGGAGACGCGCCGTTGACGCTGCAAAATTAGAACTCCAACCTCTGGAGCAGCGTCAGCGTCAGACGCTCGTTGGACGTGTGTATGACTCTGTCGGTGTTACACTGTCAGACCGGTTCAAATGGAGTTGTAAAGCTGCGTGTCTGCTGCTCGTGTGCTGTGCTGCTGCACTTACGCGCCGTTGGGCTTTGGTGTGAATTGGGGGTCAGGAGCATCAAATAATAATTCTATCCATCACACAGAGACATACACAAAAAATACACGACAATCCGAGCCCCAACAACGTCAACAAAACTACAATAAGAAGCTACAGTCACAACATGAACACACGGCAGGTCAGGGTCAAGCCGACTTTGACATTTGACATTTAAAAAAGATTTGACAGTCAGATTCTGTTTTGATGGTAGAAGGAACACAAATGTGACTGTTTGCTTCAGGTTGTTCCAGTCAGTCGGAGCAGGTAGAAGATGCTCTTGGAAAAAGGATCAAAACTTACACACAACAAAAAAGTAGAAAAAGTAAAAAAATCGTCTTGAAGGAAGCCCTGATGAAGAGCAGTCAATGTCGAAACATGTCGACTTTGGCCTTTTAACTATATTTTTCAGATTTTTTTTACTTTTTCTACTTTTGTGGAGCGCCTGGAGTCCGTTGTGTTTAAGTTAAATCTATTTTGATGGTGTTTTATTGTTTTAAATACAAAAAAAAACTCTCATTTAACGTCATTTGTTTGTTTTTGTTTGTTTGTTTGTGGTCAGTGGCTGAAGCCCGACGGCGAGCGAGGACGACCGTTTTACGCGACCGCCGACGCCTCCAGGTCTGAGTGGGAACTGCCCAAGGTACTTTTTTTTATTTTACTGGGTTTATTTTTGTGACACTAAAAGGCGCCTCATGCTACAGGAGGATTTGTCTGATTTCTGCTGCGATTTGCTTCTCTTCTCATGTATCTGAAGTTTTGCTCCACATTTCACAAATAATTATAAAAACTAGAAGTGCAAAGTCTGATCTTTGACACTTCAGAATCTCAGAGCCACTGGAGACAGGAAACATCTGACGCCATCACAGACTCTCACATTTATTTACACACAGATCCCACTGCAGTCTTTGTGATCGGAGATTTAAAATCTGATCAGATTCTCCTCGTGTCTGTGGTCTGCACTTTTTAATACACTTTAAAAATCATTTAAAACAAAAAAAAATCCTGTAACGTGTCGGTCTTTAGATTAAAGTGTCTGAGGCACCACATGTAGCTCTTTTCTTCAGTTGGGTCGGTCTTGTTTATGCACCACCTTCTGGGCGAACGCTCTTTTACGTGTACTTCCTTCACCCCAAACACTTCCTCCAGCTCCTCTGGGGGAACCTGAGGTGTTCCCAGTCCAGTCCAGAGACTTAGGCTACGTTCAGACTGCAGGGCTTAACGCTCAATTCAGATTTTTTTGTGAAATCTGATGTTTTTTCGAGGTCGTTCACATTTCCAGTTAAATGTGACTTGTATGTGACTCCAGTGTGAACATTAAACGGTCCGAAAGTGTCCCACATGTGACACTGGAGACACGACGACGTCAACCGCAGCGAGCGTCTCTGTGTTTACACAAGTTGTCCAAAC
The DNA here is from genome assembly GCF_026225935.1 of Boleophthalmus pectinirostris. Classification (NCBI taxonomy): domain Eukaryota; kingdom Metazoa; phylum Chordata; class Actinopteri; order Gobiiformes; family Gobiidae; genus Boleophthalmus; species Boleophthalmus pectinirostris. The sequence continues at coordinate 36,803,130 of NW_026571095.1, read as the reverse complement.
ATGGACGCAGCATCGAGCACCTGGAGATTTTAAAGTTCCTCTCGTACCGGAGCCACAACATGAACAACTGACTTGTTTTAAGGAGGAGATTGAGAAGGAGAAGGACGAGGTTTTTGGTCGTGGTGTTTTGTGGTGAGTGGAGATGTGCTTCACTTCAGTCACACAGAGTTCATTAACAGTTTTCTCCTACTTCAGCGCAGAATAGTGACGTTTGTGTCTTGTTGATAACGTGTAGGTGGATGAATGTGACCTGACCGTTCACACTGAAGTCACATGTTAAAGATCAGATATGGATCAGTTTTCAGTGTCCTGGGTCGTATTTGGAAAAAATTGGATCTGTGTGGTTCAGACTGACATTAAAAGATCAGATACAGAAACATAGGGGCCAAAAAATCAGATTTGGGTCACTTCAGGTGCAGACTGAAGGTAGACATCGTCCCTCCAGTGTGTCCTGGGTCTTTCCCGGGGCTTCCTCCTGGTGGGACATGAACACCTCCCTTAAATCCTGATCTTGAGGGAGCTGTGTTCTCTGTGTTGATTAAAGTGAAGTGTCTCGTGTCTCAGCTCCTCCGTCCTCCAGGTCCTGACTTTATCCTGAAGCCTTCAGGGCGTCGGTTTTCTGCTCCAGTACGACAGACAAACCTGTTCTCAAATTCTTTTGTGCCTCTGAGATTAAACTGTTAAATTCTAAGGGTTCAGTTTTCTGAATGTTTTTCTCTGTAAAATGTTTGTTGTCATTGAGTTCCACTTGTGTCTGTAACACACTCACACACTGTACTGTTGTGTGTGTGTGTGTTTGTGTGTGTGTGATTGTGTGTTGTTCTTGTGTTCTTCAGTTGAATCATTCGCCTCCAAACCTGAACACAGACGGAGCCAAAACCCGGAGTCTGGACCGACGCAACGTCGACCCCATCGTCCTGACCAAGTGGAGACACAGTACACACATCCTGGAGCCCACCGAGAAGGTACACACACACACACACACACACACACACACACAATACACACACACACACACACACACACACACAGTCTGTTATTTCTATGTGTTGGTTGATAATAAAAGAGCTACGTCCGTTTAAAGTGTTTAAACACTGCAAGAAACCCTTTAAAGTGTTTCTTTTAGAGTTTAAAGTGTTTAAAGTGTTTCTTGTAGAGTTTAAAGTGTTTCAAGTGTTTCTTTTAGAGTTTAAAGTGTTTCAAGTGTTTCTTGTAGAGTTTAAAGTGTTTAAAGTGTTTCTTGTAGAGTTTAAAGTGTTTCAAGTGTTTCTTACAGAGTTTAAAGTGTTTAAAGTGTTTCTTGCAGCGTCTGAAATCGCGGCGTGTGCGTTGGGGCTCGGCTCGTCTGCAGCCGTACCCGCCGCTCAGAGTCAGTGATCCTCGTCACTGCGCCGCACTCTGCTCCGTCTGCGGCGCAAATCAAATCAAAACACACACAACCGATCTTCTGCTTTTCAATCTGTAAAAGTCAAGACGATTACACTTTTAATCAGCATGAAACTGTGATCAGACAACAGATAATTGTGAATAACAATGAAAGATTCCGACGTCGAACGCAGCGAATGACAAACAAAAGACTCGAACACAGTGTCCTTCTCTGATATCTCTGTTTGTCTTTATCATAAAACTGACCCAGGAACTGTTACGTCAGAGTTAAACACAGATCAGACTGAAGGACGCTGAACAAACACTCCTGCACTCTCAGGAGAACAACGGCAAAAGGAGAAATTCAATTTGTCAACAAAAGTTTTTGGTTTTTTTTGTCAAATACGTTTCGGATTCATCCACACTGCTTCTTCAGATCAGACACTGTTTTATATCTTTTATATTGTATATCTTCCTCGTGTTGTGATGAAGACCGCACTAATCGAGACCAAGACCAGTCCCAGACCACAGGGTCCCAAGACTGAGACAAGACCAAGACCACTGAAGGTTGAGACCAAGACAAAACTGAGACTTTTAAACCCCGAGATTCAGACAAGACCAAGACCACAGCCCATCGAGACCGAATCAAGACCATCTTTGTCATTTTCAACATTTATTTCTATTTTACATATTATTATTATTCAGTATTATCACTTGTCGAGTGTCAGACCTTGAGACCGAGACAAGACCGAGTCCAAGCGCCTTCAAGACCGAGACAAGACCGAGTCCAAGCACCTTCAAGACCGAGACAAGACCCCGAGTCCAAGCGCCTTCAAGACCGAGACAAGACCCCGAGTCCAAGCGCCTTCAAGACCGAGACAAGACCGAGTCCAAGCGCCTTCAAGACCGAGACAAGACCCTGAGTCCAAGCACCTTCAAGACCGAGACAAGACCGAGTCCAAGCACCTTCAAGACCGAGGCGAGCAGTGTCCACCAGCGTCTGACCACAACTGAAGACTCAGCTTGGATGAGAAACGGATTCAACCAAAAAAACCAAACAAACTTTGTCCAAATTGAATTTCTCCTCTGCCACAGATTCTACCTGGACGACAAATGAAACAGACGAAACTGCAGCTTTGAATCCAAAAATAACAAAAATAATCAAATTATCCTGATTTTAAAACTGATTCCAAATCTCATTCAGACCAAAATCAAACCTGAAACATCACATAAATCCTCCTCTGAGTCTGACTCCGGTCTCATCACGGTCTGGCCTCTGGTCTGACTCTGGTCTGACTCTGGTCTGACTCTGGTCTGACTCCGGTCTGACTCCGGTCTGACTCCGGTCTGACTCCGGTCTGACTCCGGTCTGACTCCGGTCTGACTCCGGTCTGACTCTGGTCTGACTCTGATCTCTTGTGTCCAGGATCCTGCAGCAGGTCTCAGGGTCCAAGTTCCGGACTCTCCCACATCTGTCAGTACCAAAACACACACACACACACACACACACACACACTGTGACGTCACTCTGGGGGTGTTCTACATGCGTGTGCGCTGGAAACTTTTCAGATTAAACGGCACATTTCCAGATTTCTGTCGCTCCATATTTCTGCTTTACGATCGTTCACAAACACAGATTTCTGCATTTTGGCCCAAGAAACGACAAATTATGCTCCTCTTTCCTGTTGGCGTGGATCAGATTAGTCAAAAAAGTGATTTAGTCCTGCTTTAGTCTTCATTTAGTCCTTGGTTTAGATCAGATTGGTCAAAAATAGCAACACAAAAAGTGAGATTTCTTGAATAAAACTGGGAAAAATTAGTGACGGTGCCCTCCGGAGGGACGTCATTTGAGGAACAGATTTGGGTTTTCTGTTTCTGAGATTTAAAGTCAGATAATTTTTTTTTGGGGAGCTGGAGCGGCCGACGTGTTCGTGTTTTCGCCCGTGAGCCTTTTCTCGTCTTACGCCACAGAACAAAACGTGGAGTCATAAAAGTGCGGAGGCCTGTTCCTGCAGGTTCATACAGGGTTCAGAATGTGGGGTCGGGAGGGACGGGCCCTGGAACGTTTGGAGACGGGAGAGTTTACACGGTTTATCTGGTAAAGTCAGGAAACTGAGTCAGGTTTAGGTTTAGTCTACAGGTTAGTTAAGGTTAGGGTTTGGTTTAGTTTATGGGTTCGGGTTTGGTCTAGGTTAGGTTTGGGTTTAGTTTAGGTTATGGGTTGGTTAAGGTTTAGGTTAGGGTTTGGTTAAGATTATGTTATAGTTTGGTTAAAGTTAGGTTACGGTTTAGTTTTGGTTAAGGTTAGGGTGTGGTTTAGGTTAAAGGTTTGGTTTAGGTTAGGGTTGGTTAAAGTTTAGGTTAAGGTTTGGTTTAGTTTATGGGTTTGGTCAGCGTTTAGGGTTTGGTTTAGGTTTTGGTTATGGTTTAAGCGAGGGTTTAAATCAGGTTACGGTTTGGTTAAGGATATCTTAGGATTTAGTTTAGGTTATAGGTTGGTTAAAGTTAGTTTGGGGTTTGGTTTAGGTTTATGGTTTAGGTGAGGGTTAAAGTTTAAGTTAAGGTTTAGGTTAGGGTTTAGGTTAAGGTTACTTTAAGGAAAATATTTTGAAGTGGTCAACGATGGAAGACAATTTATTTAATCAGATTTAGAATTTTAAACCCTGTTAAATTTCTCATTTGAGTTTTTAGTTTTCCGTACGTTTTTCCGTTACACCTGTAGTTTTACGAGGGAATGTGGAGCGACAGCACGACGTCAGCAGAAGTAACTTAAAAAAAAATAAATCTGTTTCTTACACCGTAAAATAAAACTCTAAACAAACAAAAAACATCCACCACGACCAGAGCGACGTCGCCTCTGGACACTTTCGCTTCTTCTGACTTTTGGGGCGGTCGAGCGCAGCACTGGGTCGAGCTGGTGTGTCCTTGGGCAAGGCACTTCTTACACTTTTTCAGCTTGTGTCTTGGTGTTTGGCTGGTGGTGGTTGTGGCGGAGGCTTTTGGTGCAGATCGGCAGCCACATGTGCGTTGGTCTGCCCCGGGGCGGGTGAAGCGTCTCTCCTTCTTTAGAGTGTGACTGAGAGCGAATGAGAAATGCCTGAAATGATCGAGTGCGGGGAGAAAAACGATCGAGTGCAGAGAGAAGCGATCGAGTGCGGAGAGAAGAGCGATCGAGTGCGGAGAGAAACGATCGAGCGCGGAGAGAGAAACGATCGAGTGCGGAGAGAGAAACGATCGAGTGCGGAGAGAGAAACGATCGAGTGCGGAGAGAGAAACGATCGAGTGCGGAGGATCGAGTGCGGCGAGAGAAAAACGATCGAGTGCAGAGAGAGAAACGATCGAGTGCGGAGAGAGGAACGATCAAGTGCAGAGAGAGGAATGATCGAGCGCAGAGAGAAACGATCGAGCGCGGGGAGAGAAACGATCGAGCGCGGAGAGAAATGATCGAGCGCGGAGAGAGAACGATGACGATCGATCGAGCGCGGAGAGAAACGATCGAGCGAGCGCGGAGAGAGAACGATCGATCGAGCGCGGAGAGAGAAACGATCGAGCGCGGAGAGAGAACGATCGAGCGCGGAGAGAGAAACGATCGAGCGCGGAGAGAGAAACGATGCGAGAGAACGATCGAGCGCGGAGAGAGAAACGATCGAGCGCGGAGAGAGAAACGATCGAGCGCGGAGAGAGGAACGATCGAGCGCGGAGAGAAGAAACGATCGAGCGCGGAGAGAGGAACGATCGAGCGCGGTGAGAGGAACGATCGAGCGCGGGGAGAGAAACGATCGAGCGCGGGGAGAGAAACGATCGAGCGCGGGGAGAGAAACGATCGAGCGCGGGGAGAGAAACGATCGAGTGCGGAGGATCAAGTGCGGCGAGAGAAACGATCGAGCGCAGAGAGAGAAGAGATTGAGTGCGGAGAGAAACGATCGAGTGCGGCGAGAGGAACGATCGAGTGCGGAGAGAGAAACGATCGAGTGCGGAGGATCAAGTGCGGCGAGAGAAACGTTCGAGCGCGGAGAGAAAAACGATCGAGCGCGGAGAGACGCTTTGTGCATGTGACAGGTTTCGGCCACATTTCGTTAAAACAAAGTAAACATGATTAAAAGTCGAATGGAGGATTTGTTTTTTGTTTTAAATTGTCGATGAAAGTTCAAAAATATCGTTATGGAGACTCAGCAGCTTTGTAAATATGACGTCCAAACAAAAAATAAATCATGAAAATCCATCAAATGTGGAATGTTGATGGACCGTGAAACCGTGAAAATATAAACTTTGAGGTGGTTTTTCTGTCTGTGTTTCTGTCGGTGACGGTTTGACGGATTCTGTTCTTAGTTTTGTAAATGTAAATATTCTTGTTTTTCCTTCTCTTATCTCTCTGTCTCCGTCTCTTTCTGTTGCAGCCGTCTGAAAAATGCGGCGTCCTGAACATGACCAAGATCACAGAGAACGGAAAGAAAGTCAGGTAGGATTTTTATTGGGAGAAATTAAAACAGTTTTTGCGTTTTTAGATCTCGTCTTTAACACTCGAAGGACTTTTCACGTTTTTATTTCTAATCCCGAGTTTTGTGTTCAGGAAAAACTGGACGTCTTCGTGGACGGTGCTGCAGGGCTCCACGCTGCTGTTCACCAAAGGACAGACAGGGGGCAGCAGCTGGGTGAGTCTCACATATGCACACATATATATAGACCTGGGTAAGTCCTGATTTAGTCCTGGTTTAGTCCCGGTTTAGATCCGGTTTAGTCTTGGTTTAGTCTTGGTTTAGTCTTGGTTTAGTCCTGGTTTAGTTCTGGTTTAGTCCCTGGTTTTGTCCCGGTTTAGTCCCGGTTTAGTCCTGGTTTAGTCCTGGTTTTGCCCTGGTTTAGTCCTGGTTTAGTCCTGGTTTAGACCTGGTTTAGACCTGGTTTAGTCCTTGTTTAGTCCTTGTTTAATCCTGGTTTAGTCCTGGTTTAGTCCTTGTTTAATCCTGGTTTAGTCCTGGTTTGGTCCTGGCTTGGTCCTGGTTTAGTCTTGGGTTAGTCCTGGTTTAGTTCTAGTCCCATGTGTCTTATATCTGTATAATCCCTCAGTGGTTCAGGTAGGTTCCATAGTGGTCCAGGTCTAAACCAGGTCTAAACCAGGTCTAAACCAGGTCTAAACCAGGTGTAAACCAGGTGTAAACCAGGTGTAAACCAGGTGTAAACCAGGTCTAAATCAGGTCCTAGTCTCTGTGCTTTTCTAAACACATTCAGGAACATTTCTGCTCTGTCCTGTCAAGTTTTTAGTATCGATACCTGCGAAAAATGAGTATTTGGTTTCGATAATCGTTTTAGAAAACCTAGAACTTTTATTTTGGTGTAAACACAGACCAGGACTGGCCCAGGACTAGAGCCGGTTTGGACCAGGACTGGACTCGGACCGGGCTGGGATCAGGTCTAGACCGTGTTGTTGTTGTCGTTGCAGTTCGGGGGTCAGTCCAAACCGGAGCTGACGGTGGATCTGAGGGGAGCGTCTGTGGACTGGGCGCCCAAAGATCGTTCCAGCAAGAAGCACGTCGTGGAGGTAACGACACACTCTCCGGTTTATTACAGATTATTACATTACGCAAACGCCACAACAAATGCAAATGCCACAACACGACAAAAACAACAACAAAACAACAAAAGCCACAACGGAAATGACCGCGAGACTCTATTTTAATGCAAACGCTGCAACAAACACAAATGCCACAACACAAACGCAAATGCTGCAACACATTAAAAAGTCACAACACATAAAAAGCCACAACATATTAACAAGCCACAACACATTAAAAAACCACAATGGAAATTACCGCAAGACTCTATTTTAATGCAAACGCCGCAACAAATACAAACGCCACAACACATTAAAATGCCGCAACACATGAAGAAGCCACAACACAAACACAAATGCCACAACACATTAAAAAGCCACAACACAAATGCAAATGCCGCAACACATTAACAAGCCGCAACACATCAGAAAAGCCACAACACATTAAAAAGCCACAACACATTAACAAGCCGCAACAGAAGTGACCGCGGGACTCTATTTTCCGATGGACCAATAAAGCGGCAAGTGAAGAAGAAGAACTTCTCTGATTGGCCAGTGCACGGTCTACAACTCCACTTAACGAACACATGTATTTAGTCGAGTAATTTACCGTTTCAGAGTCTCATTCTTCAGTGTTTTTGCCTCTGCACAAAAACAGGAAAGTCGATATTGCCGAAGAAGTCGTATTTAAACTCCGACTCTGTGGTTTCGTGGAGGTTTGACATTCGTTTTGTTTCAGCTGAAGACGCGTCAGGGAACCGAGGTCCTGATCCAGTCCGACAACGAGGCCCTGGTCCAAGAGTGGCTCCGAGCGCTGCAGGACTGCATCAGCGCGCACGTGAGTACGAAAGAGCGTGCATGTGAGTATGAGAGCGCGCACGAGAGTGTGAGCGCGCACGTGAGTGTGAGAGCGCGCGCACGTGAGTGTGAGAGCGCACGTGAGTGTGAGAGCGCACGTGAGTGTGAAGAGCGCACGTGAGTGTGAGAGCGCGCACGTGAGTACGAAAGAGCGCACGTGAGTACGAAAGAGCGTGCACGTGAGTATGAGAGTGTGAGAGCGCACGAGAGTATGAGCGTGCATGAGAGTATGAGAGCGTGCACGGGAATGTGAGAGCGCGCACGTGAGTGTGAGAGCGCGCACGTGAGTGTGAGAGCGCGCACGTGAGTGTGAGAGCGCGCACGTGAGTGTGAGAGCGCGCACGTGAGTACGAAAGAGCATGCACGTGAGTACGAAAGAGCATGCACGTGAGTACGAAAGAGCATGCACGTGAGTATGAGAGTGTGAGAGCGTGCACGTGAGTATGAGAGCGTGCACGTGAGTATGAGAGCGTGCACGTGAGTATGAGAGCGTGCACGTGAGTATGAGAGCGCGCACGTGAGTATGAGAATCCTAATACTGTGAGGTCACACGGTTTACATGGATCATAAAACTGTCACGTTTTTTAGGCCTGGGAGTCGGACGAGGGGATGGACGATGACCTGCCCGAGTCTCCGGGACGAGAAGACAAACACGAGCACAGGGACTCCAAGAAAGAGAAAGGTCAGAGGTCACACACAGTTTCAGTTTTATCATTTATCGTCGATTAAATGCAGATTACACGGAGGTCGGGGATTAAACTACAGATATGAATCATAACAAACACTGGAAACAGAAGTAAAATGTGTAAGAAAATATGAAATCTGAAGTTCTAACTGTTTTTCCTTTTGGTGTTGAACCTTTTGTGAAAGATAACGTCATGTTTTTCAGCGCTCCTCATGATTCTGTGATGTATTTTCAGTGTGTTCGCTGTTTTCACATGTGATAAAACACAAAAGAAGCCGAGTAAAGTGCTGCCAGATGAAAACGTGTTAAATAATGTTCATAACCATCGCTGTGCAGGTCTGAAGAGCGGCAGCAGCCTCGACGTGTCCGAGCACAAAACCAAACACAAGCTGAAGAAGTTCCTGACGAGGCGCCCGACTCTGCAGGCCGTCCGGGACAAGGGTTATATCAAAGGTAACAGCGCCCCCTGCTGGCGGATAAAGACTTTAGTCCATTTAAAACTATGTAAATGTTTTTATAGTATTAAGTATTAAATGTGTCTCCTCAGGTCCAGGGTAACTTTTTTTTGTGGTTTTCTCGTCTCCATGCAGATGTGTTTTCTTTCTACAATTTGTCGTTAGGACCAGGAGTGAGACCGGGAACAGGACCAGGACCAGACCGTGATTGAGACCGGGACTGAGACTGGGACCAGACCAGGACTAAAAACGGTTTTGTCCTGGTTTTAGTCCTGGTTTAGTCGTGGTTTTAGTCCTAAATTTAGACCTGGTTTAGTCTTGGTTTAGTCCTGTTTTAGACCTGGTTTTAGTCCTAAATTTTGTCCTGGTTTTAGTCCTGGTTTAGACCTGGTTTTAGTCCTGGTTCAGTCCTGGATTAGACCTGGTTTAGTCCTGGTTTAGTTCTGGTTTAGTCCTGGTTCAGTCCTGTTTTAGACCTGGTTTAGACCTGGTTTTAGTCCTAAATTTAGTCCTGGTTTTAGTCCTGTTTTAGTCCTCTTATAGTCCTGGTTTAGACCTGATTTTAGTCCTGATTTAGTCCTGGATTAGTCCTGGTTTAGTCCTAGTTTAGTCCTGGTTTAGACCTGGTTTAGACCTGGTTTTAGACCTGGTTTAGACCTGGTTTTAGACCTGGTTTAGACCTGGTTTTAGACCTGGTTTAGACCTGGTTTTAGACCTGTTTTAGTCCTGGTTTAATCGTGTAAATTCTCCTGTAGTGTGTGGCGACCTTGAGTTAGTTTTGCTCATTTTCACAGTTTTAAAACTGTGTTTTTGAGTTTTTTTGTCTGTGCTGTTGTCTCCAGACCAGGTGTTCGGCTGCAGTCTGTCCAGTCTGTGCCAACGGGAAAACTCCAGCGTCCCGCGATTCGTCAAACTCTGCATCGAACACGTGGAGACCAACGGTGGGTCGCTTCACACACGACAACACCTCTACGACTTAACAAAAAATTTACAAAGACTTTACAAAAACTTACAAAGATAACCAAGTATTTCAGGCACATGGTGTTGTTTATAAAATCTGTAGAGTCCCTGTTTTTACACCTCTAATCTCAACATTTCTCTCAGTTTTCAGGCAACAAAAATGTGTTCGAAATTAAGTTTAATTCCGAATAATCATTTTCTTTAGGAGTGATTAGGAGCTAAGAGTGTACATGTTTTTTTTTTTAAGTGGAATTAATCTTTATTTGGAATTAAAGCTGTCGTCTAAATGTGGTTGGTCGGTTGGTTTAATTGCAGAAGAGTCGATTGTTAGAATTCAAAATCAAGTACATAAATGTGATCGATATACAAGTTTAGTTTATTTGTGTTTAAAACGCACTTTTTTCTGAAGTCTCAGCACTCAGCAGCAAGTCCCATGTTTGTTTAATGTTCCTTTCCCATGATCCTTTGCAGGTCTGAGCGTGGACGGTCTGTACAGGGTCAGTGGGAATCTCGCCGTCATCCAGAAACTGCGCTTCGCCGTCAACCACGGTGAGTCCCTCTTTCCGAACAGTACTGGTCCAGGCCTTCAGGGGGCAGTAAGAAAAGTTATGTTGGGGTCTTCGGGCTAAAGTGTGGCTGCGATCGGGCCAATTATATACATTTGCATTACCAACATCAAATAAAAATACTAGGGATTGTAGGGACCAGTGGCGTGCGGTCAGGGCCATCAAGGCAAACAGCGGTTGACCAGTGAAAACTAAAACCATCATGTGTCCAAAGTTTAAACAAGTGGTTTTGAATTATATCCAAATACTCCAGGTTTCTCTTCACTTCTGTTTGAAACATGGTTGTAGTGGTGGTGTCCTTTACTGCAGGAGTCCCCAAACCCCTGGGCTGGGGACCGGTACCGGGCCGCAAATGCACGTCCCCACATCCCGTGTGCCGCACTGACCACGCCTTTAAACCAGAACTTAAACCAGGTCTAAAACAGGGTCTAAACACAGACTAAAACGGCCTAAAACAGGTCTAAAATAGGTCTTAAAACAGAACTAAAAGAGAGTCTAAAACAGTTCTAAAACAAGGTCTAAAACAAGTCTTAAAACAGGACTAAAACAGGGTCTAAAATAGGTCTTAAAACAGCTTTGAAACAGGACTAAAACAGAACTAAAACAGGTTCTAAAACAGGACTAAAACAGGACTAAAACAGGGTCTAAAACAGTACTAAAACAGGACCTAAAACAGGTCTAAAATAGGTCTTAAAACAGGACTAAAAGAGAGTTTAAAACAGTTCTAACACAGGTCTTAAAACAGAGTCTAAAACAGAGTCTAAAACAGAGTCTAAAACAGAGTCTAAAACAGAGTCTAAAACAGGGTCTAAAACAGGGTCTAAAACAGGGTCTAAAACAGGTCTAAAATAGGTCTTAAAACAGAACTAAAAGAGAGTCTAAAACAGGTCTAAAACAGTTCTAAAACAAGGTCTAAAACAAGTCTTAAAACAGGACTAAAACAGGGTCTAAAACAGGGTCTAAAACAGGTCTTAAAACAGGTCTTAAAACAGGTCTTAAAACCAGGTCTCAAACAGGGTCTCAAACAGGGTCTCAAACAGGGTCTCAAACAGGGTCTAAAACAGTACTAAAACAGGACCTAAAACAGGTCTAAAATAGGTCTTAAAACAGTTCTAACACAGGTCTTAAAACAGGACTAAAACAAGACTAAAACAGGACTTAGCCAGGACTTAACCATGCTGCGGGGACTGCGCACCGCGCCTCCCCCAACCTCCTCCGGTCCAGGAAATATTGTTGGATATAAAACTGGTCTGTGGTGCAAAAAAGTTTGGGGACCACTGCTGCTTTACTTCACTCTTCTGTCACTGAGCAAACGGCACCAACCTCGGTTCTGAATGTTTTCGCGTTTCTACGGAGGCCTGGAGGCTCCTGTTGAGAGCGCGGCTTTCTACATGCACTTTAACAACTGCAGATAAGATAACGATGTCTGAAGATAAATCGCTTTTCATGGTTGTAATGATTAGAAGGTAGTTAGGAATAAGTTCTATTCATACTTACATCACAAACCAGGAAGACGTGGGGAAAGATGTGATTACAACTGTAGTTCCCGACACTGCGATCGCCTAACATTTAAATGCATTTTTTTTTTTTTTTTTCATAAATGGCAGTAAAAAAAAGTGGGTGTTCTTGGGCGCCCTCTGGTGGCTTCAGTGTTTTGACAAGAAACTCCCTGTGTTTAAAACCAACAGGCTCTACACAATAAAACAATAAGCGAACTCTGGTTAACGAGCTCAAAATGTCAGTAAACGCTCTGCTTGTTTTTGCTTACAAAAAAGTCTTGTCAGGATGAAACTCTAAAATGTTGAATGACCTAAAAACAGAGAAACAGAGAAACACGTCGGTCATGTTTGTGTGAAATGAGTCGTGTGAGAAAGTGTCTCGTTCTGGTTCGACAGTCAAATTATAAAGTCTGCAGGTATTTAAGTGGAAGAATGTGAACGATTTAGACGCCTTTAAAATGTGACCTGAATTCTGATCAGTGTGAGTGTGTTTCCGTGTTCGTGTTCCCGTGTTCAGTGTGTGTGTTTGTGCGTTTTCTCTGTTCAGTGTGTTTTTCGTGTTCAGTGTGTGTTTTTCTGTGTTCAGTGTGTGTTTTCTGTGTTCAGTGTGTGTTTTTCTGTGTTCAGTGTGTGTTTTTCCGTGTTCAGTGTGTGTTTTTCTGTGTTCAGTGTGTTTGTGTGTGTTTTTTGTGTTCAGTGTGTGTTTTTCTGTGTTCAGTGTGTGTTTTTTTGTGTTTCCTGTGTGTTTTTCCATATTTAGTGTGTGTTTTTCCGTGTTCCGTGTGTTTTTCCATCTTCTTGTTTCCGTGTTCAGTGTGTGTTTTTCCGTGTTCAGTGTGTGTTTTTCCATATTCAGTGTGTGTTTTTCCGTGTTCCGTGTGTTTTTTCCGTCTTCTTGTTTCCGTGTTCAGTGTGTGTTTTTCCATATTCAGTGTGTGTTTTTCCATATTCAGTGTGTGTTTTTCCATATTCAGTGTGTGTTTTTCCGTGTGTTCCGTGTGTTTTTCCGTCTTCTTGTTTCCATGTTCAGTGTGTGTTTTTCCGTGTTCAGGGTGTGTTTTTTCGTGTTCCGTGTGTGTTGTTCCGTCTTCTTGTTTCCGTGTTCAGTGTGTGTTTTTCCGTGTTCAGTGTGTGTTTTTCCGTGTTCAGTGTGTGTTTTCCGTGTTCAGTGTGTGTTTTTCCGTGTTCAGTGTGTGTTTTTCCGTGTTCAGTGTTCGTGTTTCCGTGTTTAGTTTTTGTGTTTCCGTGTTCAGTGTGTGTTTTTCCGTGTTCCGTGTGTTTTTCCTTCTTCTTGTTTCCGTGTTCAGTGTGTGTTTTTCCGTGTTCCGTGTGTTTTTCCTTCTTCTTGTTTCCGTGTTCAGTGTGTGTTTTTCCATGTTCAGTGTGTGTTTTTTCGTGTTCCGTGTGTGTTGTTCCGTCTTCTTGTTTCCATATTCAGTGTGTGTTTTTCCGTGTGTGTTTTTCCGTGTTCAGTGTTCTTTTTTCCGTGTTCAGTGTTCTTTTTCCCGTGTTCCGTGTGTGTTTTTCCGTCTTCTTGTTACCGTTTTCCATGCCTCTGTGTTTCAGATGAGAAGGTGAACCTGTCGGACGGTAAATGGGAGGACATCCACGTGACGACCGGAGCTCTGAAGATGTTCTTCAGGGAGCTGCCTGAGCCTCTGTTTCCCTACGGCCTTTTCCACGACTTCATCAGCGCCATCAGTACGAAACCCGACGCTCACTTACACTTTAACACTTTATCACATGTTTAAACTCCGGACACGGACTCGTCTCTGTGGCCCAGAGCTCTGAAACCCTCTGCGAAAAGTACTAGACTTGAATAAATCTTATTGCTCCACAAGGGAAATTATTTGTACATCTCCTCAAATCGTCTAGAGATGCACCCATCCAGATTTTCCAGTTCCAAAACCGATACTTTGGCTTTAAGCAGGAACGGACTGGGACCAAAAAACAGCCCTGGACCTTTCACCCCAGAGTTGTTCCCAAACAAATTGTTATTGAATTAGGCCTAACCCACGAAAGACCTAAATCAGTAATGAAATAACTGAAGAAAACACACAAAAATTAACTTCTTCTGATCGTTTATGAACAAAAACACCTAAATTAATTTCTAGTGACTTACGTTTTCTGTTCCACGTCTTCGAACAGGTTTACGGTTTAAGCCTCTAACCGCATCAAAAAACAACCGCGCCACACAATCCAGAGCGCCCCCATACACGAAT
>NW_026571095.1:36761472-36776472 GCF_026225935.1 Boleophthalmus pectinirostris | reverse complement strand
CCAAAACAGGGATTCAAACTGGGATTCAGACCAGGATTTAGACTAGAACTACAACAAAACCGGTATTCAAAAAGGGATTTAAACCAGGATTTAAACCAGAACTAAACCAAGACCAGAATTTAAACTGGGATTCAGACCAGGATTTAACCCAGATTTGCACCAAGACTGGGATTCAGACCAGGATTCAGACCAGAACTACACCAAGACCAGAATTCAGACCAGAACTAGAGCAAGACCAAGATTCAAACTGGGATTGAAACCTGGATTTAAACCAGATCTGCACCAGGACTGGATTTCAAAGCAGTATTCAGACAAGGACTATGCCAAAACCGGGATTCAAACTGGGATTCAGACCAGGTTTTAAATTAGATCTGCACCAGGACTGGGTTTCAGGCCAGGATTCAGACCAGAACTAAACCAAGTCCAGAATTCGGACCACAAGTACGAGAAAACCTGGATTCAAACTAGGATTCAGACCTGGATTTAAACCGGGACTGAGATTCAGACCAGGATTCAGACCAAAACTACTCCAAGACCAGAATTCGGACCACAACTAAAACAAAACCAGGATTCAAAACGGGATTTAGACCGAGATTTAAACCAGATCTGCACCAAGACCAGGAGCCAAACTGGGATTCTGACCCGGATTTAAACCAGATCTGCACCCGATCTAAGACTCAGACCAGGATTCAGACCAAAACTACTCCAATTCGGACCACAACTAAAACAAAACCAGGATTCAAAAAGGGGATTTAGACCGAGATTTAAACCAGATCTGCACCAAGACTGGCATTAAGACCAGTATTCAGACCAGATCTGGACCGAGACCAGGATCCAAACTGGGATTCAGACCCGTATTAAACCAGATCTGCACCAGGACTGGGACTTAAACACACAATCGAGTCCAGGATCAAACCAGAAACTGCACATTTTTACTTTTAGTCTCCACACTGGAAACTTTTTCTTGTACAGGATTCATGGACCAGTAGATTTTTTTTTTTTTTACAGATATTTCCAAAAGACATTCTGAAAACTCCAAGAATTTTTTTTTTTCTTTTTTAATGTGTTGATATTTTGTATTGTTGGGTGAAAGTTCTGAGGTGCTCTACTTGATCACAGTTTTAAACACTTGGGGGAAAAAACCAAAACTCCAAAGAGGTCCAGACTTGTCCTGAATTCCAAACCTCTTAATTTTCCGTCGTTACCGTTTTCCACGACTTTCAGCGAGTTTGGACACAAGACGTAAAAAAAATCACTAAAGAAGCAGAAGAGAAACAAGAGTTCATTTGCAAAAATAGAAGTAAAATTTGAGTAGAGTGACCAGAGTTTTAAAAGTGAAAACTGGGACAAACCCGGGTCAGAGTCCTGGATGAGACTCACACCCGCCCACACAGAAAGAAAAAAACATAAAAACAACCATTTTCTTCATGATTTGTCTCCAAAACCAAAATGACAAAACAGAAAATTATTCGTTTTTTTCAGTTTTCGATTTTGTGTTTAAATGAAAAATGGAAAAAATGGATCATGGACTAAAGCAGGACTGAACCTGGACTGAACCTGGACTGAACCTGGACTGAACCTGGACTAAACCAGGTCTAAACCAGGACTAAACCAGGACTGAACCAGGTCTAAACCTGGACTAAACCAGGACTAAACCTGGACTAAACCAGGACTGAACCAGGACTAAACGTGGACTAAACGTGGACTAAACGTGGACTAAACGTGGACTAAACGTGGACTAAACGTGGACTAAACGTGGACTAAACGTGGACTAAACAAGGACTAAACCAGGACTAAACCAGGACTAAACCTGGACTGAAACAGGTCTAGACCAGGACTGAACCAGGACTGAACCAGGACTGAACCAGGACTGAACCAGGTCTAAACCAGGACTAAACCAGGACTAAACCAGGACTAAACCAGGACTAAAGCAGGACTAAACAAGGACTAAACCTGGACTGAAACAGGTCTAAACCAGGACTAAACTGGTCAGTCACAGTCTCAGTCCTGGTCCTGGTTCTGATCTGGTCCTGGACCTGTTTTAGTCCTGGTTCAGTCCGTTATCTGTTTTTTATTCATTTAAACACAAAATCAAAATCTGAAAAATGAATCATTATTGTTTTTGTTTTTTTCATTTTGGTTTTGGAGACAAATAATGAAGAAAATTATTTTTTCATTTTTTTTAATTTTTGGTTTTATTTTGAAAAAAATAATAAAATAAAATCGGAACAAATCAGTGTTTTTTTTTTTATTTTTTAGATAAATCTGCTGGGACTGGCAACTCCAGACTCAAAACTGGGACTGTCCCGGGTCCCAGTTTTGGAACATCTGGTCACTCTGCATTTGAACAAAAAAAAAAAGTTTGTGCAATTTACTCTTTGTCAAGCAGTGTTCTCGAAAAACGATCCAGTGCAATAAACGCCGTGTGCAGAAAAATAAAACCGTCAGATCTGTTTTTACGAATGAACTTTGAACAAACTCTGGTCAAACTAAACCAAGTTCAGGCGAGTACCAAGTCACATCAAGACCGAGAACTCAACCAGGACCAAACCAGGACCAAACCAGGACCAAACCAGGACCAAACCAGGACCGAGACTTGACCTGAAAACATTCCGTAATCCGTGTTACTGACGCTTGTATCACGTCCGTCTGGAAACCGTCGCTCTTCACGACTCCGCGTCCTGCTCCAGAGCCGAGACACGTTTATTTGTAGAGAACAATTTAAAACGATTAAAATCACAAAACAAACGAATCAAAGCGTGAATAGTGATCATGAAATTAACTTTAAAGGAGAAGAGGACAGAGAGGAGAGACGCTTCTGCTGCAGACGAGTGTTTTGGACGACACAAGTGACAAACACAAGATGGTACAGTTTGTATTTTTGTTCGACTGCTGGACCAGGACAGAAAAAAATAGAAATAAACCGATATAATAGGGTGACCATATTTCCATTGGGGGGGGGCTACAGTTGTCTCTCGCTATATCGTGGTTCACCTTTCGCAGTCTCACCGTTTTACCGTTTTTCTCACCGTATGAATGCGTATTGTGTATTCCAGGCGGGTAGTAATTACACACGGGTGAGTCAGGACTAAACCAGGTCTAAACCAGGACTAATCTTGGACTTGAGAGAGAGAACGGCGAGCAGTTTGTCCACAAAGCGCGATCGGGCGACTGCCGCGTTTACCTCCGTGAGGCGCGGAGCTGAGCCGCTCCTTTCTCCTGCGTCACCTCCGAGCCCGTCCTGACACTGAGTCCTGGTTCAGTCCTGGTTTAGTCTTGGTTCAGTCCGTGGTGTAGGCAGCGCAAAAGTTTGATATGATCTCGGGTTAACGGGCAGGTGCGGTCCTGTCCTTCACAGGTGCGGTGTTGTACTGGGGGTCTCCAAAAATGGACCTGTGCAGGACTCTGTGCTGTTGGGCTCCATTATGGAATAAATGAATCTTCAGTTTGTTACATAAAGAAGGAAAATAACAAAAGGACGACAGCAGCAACAAGTTTAAAGAAGGAAGTAAAAAGTGTTGCACCTGTCGATCCTGTCGGAGAAAAGTATATAAAGTTTGTGCTGAGGTTTTACAGATTTAACCCTCTCAGGCTCAAATCAATTTTTAGTATCAGGAAAAATCTGATATTTGGGGAAAATTATAATTTGGGGTAATAATATACAATCCTGACTTTTTTATCCTTTGTAAACAAAAGTACTTTACACTTCTGGCAGGTCGTTTGTGTGTAGTCGTTCTTGCACAGTCTGCATCGTCCACGTTTATCAGCCTGGATGGGAGAAAAGGCTCCTGAGTAAAAAAAGCTCATAAAATATGGATTTGGAGTCAGTAGGTACTTGGAATTTAGCTGTTGCAAATCTGCAACGTCTGCCTGGAGAGGGATAAAACAGATAGAATAATTGTAAAATATAAAGTTGATACTTCGTGGATTTCACCTGTCGTGGGTTATTTTTAGAACATAACCCCGACGATAAACGAGGGACACTGTCCTCTCACCTCAACCTGTGCACATGGACTCACACTTGTCCCGACCGAGACGGAAAACGGAGAATTTCTTGTCCAAGTCGTTGTTAAATCCACATTTGTTCTTCAGTATGTTTCAGACTGACCGACTGTTTGTGTCTCGCTCCGTCTGAGTCACAGACGAGAGACGCTCAGTTTAATGTCCCAATGAACGGTACTGAAAACCTGGACATTTCCATCGCTTTATAAAAAAAAAAAAACCCGGACTCCCCGGACAGGATGTAAAATACAGACATGTCCGGGGAAAAACGGATGTTTGGTCTCCCTACGATATCAATTCCAATGTATTATTATTTATTTTTACACCAATCTATTTCTAAGTCGTCCCAAACAATATCAGCAATTTTGATAACGACCACAGCAGTAAGAAAAATATCGGTTGTCAGTTCAAAGAAATCTACATCGGACCCAAAAAAGTAGAGATGTAGCGATATCCAAATCTCTGGGTACGATATTTATTGTGATATTTTGAAAAGGCTGATATAATTCTAGTTAGGACACTTTTTTTTTTATTTTGGTGTGAATTATTTACGTCAAAATCCCAAGAATTCAAGTCAAAAATTGTATAACTTCATGTTCTCTGCGCTGAAATGCATCTTGGGAAATGTATTTCTCCATGTTTATTAGGCGTCGCTCATATAAAAAAACTTATCAGATTTTTGACGATACGATATCGCGATATTTCAGTTATTGTTGGGATTATTGGGACTAAAGTGATCTGAGAGCGACTACTACTACTACTACTACTGCTACTGCTACTACTACTGCTACTACTACTGCTACTACTACTGCTACTACTACTGCTACTGCTACTACTGCTACTACTGCTACTACTGCTACTACTACTGCTACTACTACTGCTACTACTGCTACTACTACTGCTACTACTACTACTACTACTGCTACTACTACTGCTACTACTGCTACTGCTACTACTACTACTACTGCTACTACTACTGCTACTACTACTGCTACTACTGCTACTGCTACTACTACTACTACTACTGCTACTACTACTGCTACTACTGCTACTACTACTACTACTACTGCTACTACTACTGCTACTACTACTACTGCTACTGCTACTACTACTACTGCTACTACTACTACTACTACTACTGCTACTACTACTGCTACTACTGCTACTGCTACTACTGCTACTACTACTACTGCTACTACTGCTACTGCTACTGCTACTGCTACTACTACTACTACTACTACTGCTACTACTACTGCTACTACTGCTACTACTGCTACTACTGCTACTACTACTACTACTACTACTACTACTACTACTACTACTGCTACTGCTACTGCTACTGCTACTGCTACTGCTACTGCTACTACTATTATTACTAATGGTACTACTACAAATACTATTACAAATACTATTACAACAACTACTACTATTACTACTATTACTACTACTACTGCTACTGCTACTACTTATTACTTAGTTAAATTTTATTGATCCACAAGAGAAATTATTTGAATATTATTTAAATTATTTAAACACAGTATAATATAAAAACAAAGAGTAAAAATATAAATGTTGATAATAAAATGTAAATATCAAAAGAGAGAAACTGAAATAAAACAGAATCACTGCAAACAGTATGTACAAAAAAAAAGTCATTATATAGAAACTGTATTTCGATGTTGTACTACTACTACTACTGCTGCTGCTGCAAATACTACTACAAATACTACTACAAATACTACTACAAATACTACTGAAGCCACTACTACACCAGCACTACAGACGTTCTACAGAGTCTTTGTGTGATACAAATGTGAAGCCACGTATTTTTTCTCGGATCTGATTCTCTGAACAAGGCCCCAGCCGCCGTCGGTGTTTTCTTTACACGCTGTATTTTAAATGTTCTTTTATTTTATTTTAAATTCCGAGTACGTGTACAGTGTTTTTTTTTGTGGGGGAGGGAGCGCAGACGAAAACGGGAAACATGATCTTGTACAAATGCAGATTTTTTTGGAAGCAAAAAGGGACGAAAGCATCGGCCACAAGTCAATAAACGTTTTCTGAAATGAACCGGACGAGTGTTTGATTGTTGTGGAGTAATAGATTACATGTACCAGAGTAATCAGAGTACAGATTATGAGTAACTGTATTCAGTTACAGTTACTGTTTCAGTGAGTGGTAATTGGATTACAGTTACTTTGTTGAAATAAATGGATTACACAGAGAGATTTAACTGTAAGGACTAAAAACAGGACAAAAACCAGGACTAAACCAGGACTAAACCAGGTCTAACACCAGGTCTAAACCAGGTCTAAAACCAGGTCTAAAACCAGGTCTAAAACCAGGTCTAAAACCAGGTCTAAACCCAGGTCTAAACCAGGTCTAAACCCAGGTCTAAAACCAGGTCTAAACCAGGTCTAACACCAGGTCTAAACCCAGGTCTAAACCCAGGTCTAAAACCAGGTCTAACACCAGGTCTAAAACCAGGTCTAAAACCAGGTCTAAACCAGGTCTAAACCAGGACTAAACCAGGACTAATACCAGGACTAAACCAGGTCTAAACCAGGTCTAAACCAGGACTAAACCAGGACTAATACCAGGACTAAACCAGGACTAACACCAGGTCTAAACCAGGTCTAAAACCAGGTCTAAACCAGGTCTAAAACCAGGTCTAAACCAGGACTAAACCAGGACTAAACCAGGACTAAAGGTCTAAACCAGGTCTAAACCAGGTCTAAAACCAGGTCTAAAACCAGGTCTAAAACCAGGTCTAAACCAGGACTAACACCAGGTCTAAACCCAG
This sequence comes from Boleophthalmus pectinirostris, assembly GCF_026225935.1. Taxonomy (NCBI): domain Eukaryota; kingdom Metazoa; phylum Chordata; class Actinopteri; order Gobiiformes; family Gobiidae; genus Boleophthalmus; species Boleophthalmus pectinirostris. The sequence continues at coordinate 36,769,667 of NW_026571095.1, read as the reverse complement.
GACTAAACCAGGTCTAAACCAGGTCTAAATCAGGTCTAAACCAGGACTAAACCAGGTCTAAAACTAGGACTAAACCAGGTCTAAAACCAGGACTAAATCAAGACTAAAACCAGGACAAAATTAGGACTAAAACCAGGATTAAAACCAGGATTAAAACCAGGTCTAAACCAGGTCTAAACCAGGACTAAATCAGGACTAAAACCAGGATTAAACCAGGACTAAACCAGGTCTAAACAATATGACACTAACAGTAGGTGGACATAATTTAAAGCAGCAGTGTCTCATATAAAAATCATTCTTCTATCAATAATATTTTTAATTTGGTTCAGTAAAGTCTGTTTTTTTTTTTATTTTCTTTTAGCAGATTAAACATTTAATGTGAAGATTTCCTCGTCTTTGTTTCTCTACGACAAACAACTGTTTGGAGACTTGGGCTCAGACAATTTGAAGAAAACAAACATGAATTTTCAGGATGTGGTTGGTTCATTCATGTAGTTTTAAAAAACATGACAATATCAAGTAATCCAAAGTATTCAGATTACATTACTCACTTTAAGTAATTTAATGGATTCTGTTACAAGTAATCTGTAATCTGTAATCTGTAGGGGATTACATTTTAAAAGTAAACTTCCCAACACTGACCATAGGAAACACTTGACCACACAAAAAAACAGATAATGGACTGAACCAGGTCTGGGACCAGACAGTCCTGGTTTAGTCCTGGTTCAATCTGTTATCTGTTTTTTCCATTTTTCATTTAAACACAAAATCGAAAACTGAAAAATTAATTATTATCTGTTTTTTCATTTTGGTTTTGGAGACAAATAATGAAAAAAACTGTTGGGTTTATTTGTTTTCTTATTTTTGGTTTTATTTAGAAAAATTAATGAATGAACGACGAATTGAAATGTTAAAAGATGTTTTGTATAAGTTCTAATCTTTTTGTAATTATTGTATTGACTATTTCGTTCCAATATTTCTTGTTCAATTGAATGTTAAAAAGAAAAAGAAATGTTCAAGTCCAAATAGACGACTTATGGATCTTTTTATTGCTGCTTCAGTGAAAACTTGAGTAAAACTAAATACTCAGAGACACGATCACTCAGTCAACAATAAAATATCCTCATTAATGTTCAATAATCCACCTTTATTTTGTGATTTACCAATAATGTCTATGGATTTAGGTCGTGAAGGTCTATGGTCCTCAGTAATGCCTCCAACAACACTGCCCTCTAGTGGACGCCTGTGTGTTTGTGCGTCTGTTTGTGTTTGGATTTCAAAAATATGTCATAGAGGAAAACTCTTTATTTATTTATTTATTTATTTTTTGTTTCAGATGATAAAAGGTATATTTACAAATGCACATCTATTTGTAAAGATCAAAATACAAGTTACAAGTATTAAATTTGGATTTGTGGATGAAAACACATTTACAGACCAATGACCCTCTGCGCATTTGTGAAGATTAATGAGACAAAACGAACCTCATACATCTGTGTCTAACCTGGTTAACGCTGAGCAATAAAAACTCCTGACAATCCAGAATAACAATCATCTAGAGACGTCCAGAATCACCTCCATCATCTGCCCGAGCCTGCAGGAGTTTGTCACATGGCTTTGGTCCTTCCCCTCCAGCTCCTCCCGGTACCTGTACTGACGATTTTTACTTTTTCGTGGCGTGTTGGGGTTCTGGTTCATCAGCCACGTCCAGTGATTGAAAATGAGCTCATCGTCAGGACATATTCACGCCGAAGTGAAGAACGTCAGAAAATAAACAAATCGAATTAGAACAACAAATACAAACGAAAGAACATAAATACAAAAACGAGAACATAAATACAAACGTGAGAACATAAATACAAACACGAGAACATAAATACAAACGTGAGAACACAAATACAAACACGAGAACATAAATACAAACACGAGAACATAAATACAAACACGATAACACAAATACAAACACGAGAACACAAATACAAACACGAGAACATAAATACAAACACGAGAACATAAATACAAACACGAGAACATAAATACAAACACGAGAACATAAATACAAACACAGAACATACAAACACGAACAAAATACAAACGAGAACACAAATACAAACACGAGAACACAAATACAACACAATACAAACACGAGAACACAAATACAAACACGAGAACATAAATACAAACACGAGAAACTAAATACAAACACGACAAACACAAATACAAACACGAGAACACAAATACAAACACGAGAACACAAATACAAACACGAGAACATAAATACAAACACGAGAACATAAATACAAACACGAGAAACACGAGAACACAAATACAAACACGAGAACACAAATACAAACACGAGAACATAAATACAAACACGAGAACACAAATACAAACACGAGAACACAAGAACAAACAGAGAACACATAAATACAAACACGAGAACACAAATACAAACAGAGAACACAAATACAAACACGAGAACACAAATACAAACACGAGAACACAAATAAACACGAAACATAATACAAAACGAGAACAAATACAAATACAAACACGAGAACATAAATACAAACACGAGAAACACAAAACAAATACAAACACGAGAATACAAATACAAACACGAGAACACAAATACAAACACGAGAAATAAATACAAACACGAGAACATAAATACAAACAGAACACAAAACAAACAGAACAAATACAAACGAGAAACAATACAAAACGAGAAACACAAATACAAACACGAGAACATAAATACAAACACGAGAAATAAATACAAAACACGAGAACAAATACAAACACGAGAACATAAATACAAACACGAGAACACAAATACAAACACGAGAACACAAATACACAAACACGAGAACACAAATACAAACACGAGAACATAAATACAAAACGAGAACATAAAACACGAGAACACAAATACAAACACGAGAACATAAATACAAACACGAGAAACAATACAAACACGAGAACATAAATACAAACACGAGAACATAAATACAAACACGAGACACAAATACAAACACGAGAACATAAATACAAACACGAGAACATAATACAAACACGAGAACACAAATACAAACACGAGAACAAATTACAAACACGAGAACAAATACAAACACGAGAACATAAAAACAAACACGAGAACACAAATAAATACAAACACGAGAACACAAATACAAACACGAGAACATAAATACAAACACGAGAACACAAATACAACACGAGAACACAAATACAACACGAGAACATACAAATACAAACACGAGAACACAAATACAAACACGAAGAACATAAATACAAACACGAGAAACACAAATACAAACACGAGAACACAAATACAATAAAACACGAGAACATAAATACAAACACGAGAACATAAATACAAACACGAGAGAACATAAATACAAACACGAGAACATAAATACAAACACGAGAACATAAATACAAACACGAGAACATAAATACAAACACGAGAACACAAATACAAACACGAGAACACTAAATACAAACACGAGAACATAAATACAAACACGAGAACATAAATACAAACACGAGAACACAAATACAAACACGAGAACATAAATACAAACACGAGAACATGAATACAAACGTAGAAACAAACACGAGAACATAAATACAAACGTGAGAACATAAACACGAGAACATGAATACAAACACGAGAACATAATACAAACGTGAGAACACAAATACAAACACGAGAACACAAATACAAAACAATACAAAACACGAGAAACAAATACAAACACGAGAACATAAATACAAACGTGAGAACACGAAACACAATACAACACGAGAACACAAATACAAACACGAGAACACAAATACAAACACGAGAACACAAATACAAACACGAGAACACAAATACAAACACGAGAACACAAATACAAACACGAGAACACAAATACAAACACGAGAACATAAATACAAACACGAGAACACAAATACAAACACGAGAACATAAATACAAACACGAGAACACAAATAAATACAAACACGAGAACACAAATACAAACACGAGAACATCGAGAACAAATACAAACACGAGAACACAAATACAAACACGAGAACACAAATACAAACACGAGAACACAAATACAAACACGAGAACACAAATACAAACACGAGAACACAAATACAAACACGAGAACATAAATACAAACACGAGAACATAAATACAAACACGAGAACACAAATACAAACACGAGAACACAAATACAAACACGAGAACATAAATACAAACACGAGAAACAAATACAAACACGAGAACACAAATACAAACACGAGAAAACAAATACAAACACGAGAACACAAATACAAACACGAGAACATAAATACAACACGAGAAACAAATAAACACGAGAACATAAATACAAACACGAGAACATAAATACAAACACGAGAACATACAAATCAAAACACGAGAACAAATACAAACACGAGAACATAAATACAAACACACGAACAAATACGAGATACAAACACGAGAACACAGAAATACAAACACGAGAACATAAATACAAACACGAGAACACAAATACAAACACGAGAACATAAATACAAAACGTGAGAACACAAATACAAACACGAGAAACATAAATACAAACGAGAACACAAATACAAACACGAGAACATAAACAAACACGAGAACATAAATACAAACACGAGAAAATACAAACACGAGAACATAAAATACAAACACGAGAACATACAAATCACGAGAACACAAATACAAACACGAGAACACAAATACAAACACGAGAACATAAATACAAACACGAGAACACAAATACAAACACGAGAACACAAATACAAACACGAGAACACAAATACAAACACGAGAACACAAATACAAACACGAGAACATAAATACAAACACGAGAACATAAATACAAACACGAGAACACAAATACAAACACGAGAACATAAATACAACACAGAGAACATAAATACACGAGAACACAAATACGAGAACAAATACAAACACGAGACATAAATACAAACACGAGAACATAAATACAAACACGAGAAACAAAACGAAACATAAATACAAACACGAGAACACAAATACAAACACAGAACACAAACACAAATACAAACACGAGAACAAATACAAACAAAACAACGTGAGAACATAAATACAAACGTAACATAATACAAACAGAACATGAATACAAACACGAGAACATAAATACAAACACGAGAACATAAATACAAACACGAGAACATAAATACAAACACGAGAACATAAATACAAACACGAGAACACAAATACAAACACGAAAACATAAATAAAAACGCGAGAACATAAATAACTAGAAAAGCAGTCAGAGAGCGCAGACCTCCGCCAAGGACTACCCCCATTTTTTATATAAATTGCGATAAAATCAGTCTTCTGGATCAGATCCGGATCAGCCTTTGGAATATGAAAGAGGATCCCATTGTCCATCCCTGAGTCAAATTTCATGGGGTTTGGTCAATAATTAACCCAGATATTGAGAAACAACATTTTTGGCCCCATTTACCACAATGTGAACTAAAATTTCAAAGTGATCCAGAATCCAGGATTTCTTCCGGATCACCCCCAAAATGAAATCAGTTCTTTCTTTTCACATTTCCAACAAATCCTGAAAATTTCATCAAAATCGGTCCATAACTTTTTGAGTTATGTTGCTAACAGACAAAAACAAACAACAAACAAAACATAACCTCCTTGGTGGAGGTAAAAATGCGAGAACACAAATACAAACGCGAGAACATAAATAAAAACGTGAGAACACAAATAGAAATGTGAGAACACAAATACAAATACGAGAACATAAATACAAACGCCGCAACAAACCAAAAAGCCACAACGAAAGTGACCACAGGACTCTATTTTCCGATGGACCAAGCAACGGTCGGAAAGTGACATCGATCCTGACCCCAAAACAATAAATTACTTTTACTTACTTACTTTTCCAACTTCATTTGCTTCTCCGTTCCTTTGCTTTTACTTTCGTTATTGGTCTTTTTCAACTTTTTCCTTTCACTTCACAGTTGATCCTTTAATGATTCACTTGATCCCGCGGTCACTTCTGTAGTGGCTTTTTGTTGTGTTCTCGCGTTTGTTTTTGCTGCAGCGTTTGCTTCTGTTATGAGCCCTACCGGCTTCCATACATCAGGGCTCTACCAACAGTTTGCAATGCTTGTCAGAAAATAACTCCTAGTCTTCTGTTTGAGTGTCACTTTCAGGAGATTCAGGGCTGGGTTCCTCTCTCCTCTCAGCCTGGAGCAGTGTGTGTCAGAAGGCTTCATGGTGTCTGTGTCTTATCAAACCTCAGCACGAGTAGCAGCAGCAGATGATTCTTCTTTTATCGTCAGAATCCTGGCCAGGCTCCTCAGTTCCTCTTCTACGTCTCTGGACTGAACTCTTCGAGGTCGGCCGCGTCTCTCCCATCACACACACTGCTCTCGGCCAAACTCTCAGACAGCGGTCGTGGAGTGGAGCTGCTCCTGTCGTCTGCTGCAGTGACAGACTCTGCTGTGTACTACTGTGCTGTGAGGCCCACAGTGACAGCAAACCCACAGTCTCTGAACAAAAACCTGTGAGAGAAAACAGCAGTACTCCACACGTCCTCTAGAGGGAGACACTGAGAGGGAAAACTTTACCATAAACCCAACAAAATCACAAAGAGGGTTTGAGTCCTGAAGAAGAAGCAACTGTAAGAAGAGGAGCAGACACAGACACTTGAGAGGATTTGAGCTTTTAAGATGGAGTGTGTCCTGTGTACACTGCTCTCAGCTCTGGTTGTGCTCCTGTGTTCTTCCCCAGAGTGTAAAGGAGAAAACACAGTGACCCAGCCAACAGGAGAAACAGCCATAAAACTCTGTAAATTACAAACCAGCAGCACTGCAACCTTGTTGTGGTACAAACAAGAAGGACGAGGAGCTCCTAAATACATGATGACTTCGTTTGGTAAAACACTGTAAAAGCTTCAGACTTTGACAAGTCCAAGTTTGGTGTAGAAGTGACTGGAACATCTTTCTCTCTGAAGATCCAGGATGTGGATGTGACAGACTCTGCTGTGTACTACTGTGCTCTGAGGCCCACAGTGACAGGAAACACCAAAACTCTGAACAAAAACCTCTGGAGCAAAGACAACACAATACTGCAGTAGCTCCACTAGAGGGAAACATTACTCAGGTGTTTCCTCCTTTAACCATGTCGTCCTGTTTCCTCATGAAAACACCCAGAGAGTTTAAAACACCTCCTCTGTGTCAGCACATCCTAATCCATGAAACACCTCCACATTTATAAAGTCCAGACACTTTCATTTAATTTTGAGTTGAATTTACTCTTAATTAAAGCAAACTGTGGTTGGTTTGTAAAAGTAGGAATGAGCTGCAGTGTGACGACCAAACACTGAAGTTCAAACACTTCATAATCAAACACTAAATCTAAAATATCTTAACCATCTTTAACTTTATTCTTCAGAATAAGTTGTTTTTCTTTTAGGAAGAGTGGTGTTTCTTCAAAGTTCCTCCCAGTAAAGACTCAGGCCTTTCACAGACCGATGCTCCAGACCAGGGGCTTCATTTATAAAGTGTGGTGGTGGTGGAGAGGATGTGGTCTGTTCTTTTATGGTGAGGTGTGTTGTTGAAGTTTTCAGCTTGTCCAAGAAAGGGTGGAAGTAAAAGGCTGGAGACCAACTGGACGTCTTACGCAGGAGAAGTTTATTTACCATCAATAATACGAGCCTGGGGGGACCTGAAAAGTCAACATAGTGTGATTTCAAAAGTGTAGATAGTTTGATCTTTGAGTGTTCAAGCCCCTTGACTCTGCTCCCACATGAGGAGGTTTATAAAGTAAGTGTGGTGAGACTGTGAAGGCCAGTAGGCACCAGTTAAACAAAAAAAATAAATATAATAAAAATATATATAATAATAAAAAAAATATGCCACAATTTAGATGATGGTCTTGTTCACGAGTGACGGGAGGACGGAGCGTGAGATTGACAGGCGGATTGGTGCAGCTTCGGCAGTGATGCGGTCGCTGTATCGGACCGTTGTGGTGAAGAGGAGCTGAGCCAAAAGGCGAAGCTCTCGATTTACCGGTCAGTCTTCGTTCCTACTCTCACCTATGGTCATGAGCTCTGGGTAGTGACCGAAAGGACGAGATC
>NW_026571095.1:36678577-36760972 GCF_026225935.1 Boleophthalmus pectinirostris | reverse complement strand
GTAGCTCCACTAGAGGGAGACACTCTCTGCGAAGCTTCAGACTAAACACAGACGCAGCAAAGCCAACTGTCAGTGTGAGAAACTAAGCAGACTTCAGAAAGTTCACATGAGGATCACTCAGCTGTGTTTTGGACACATGTTTCCTTTAATGGCAGCACTGCTCCTGCTTTTGTTGAGTGGTAAGTCTTATTGAAACCTATGTTCACACTTTATTACATCCACTCAACACTTACTGAAGCACAGAGCAAGAAGCAGCTGGAATTATGTTCCTAACTTCTACATTCATTTGTTTTCATGTAGGAGTCAGATGTGAAGAGCTCACTGCTCTAAAGCCTGAGGTCTGCGCTTCAGAAGGCTCCTCTGTCTCTCTGGGATTCTCTTATGAGAGAAAAGCTACTGTTGGTGATTCTTTCTTCTGGTATCGACAATATCCAGGAAAACCGCCAGAATTCATCTTTCTCCACTTGGGAACAGGAATACAACTTAAACTTAAAATCTGGGGACTTTCAGCCCAAGTGAGTGAAGACCGAAAGCATCTCTATGTGTTGGTGTCGTCTGCTGCAGTGGGAGACTCTGCTGTGTACTACTGTGCTGTGAGGCCCACAGTGACAGCAAACCCACAGTCTCTGAACAAAAACCTGTGAGAGAAAACAGCAGTACTCCACACGTCCTCTAGAGGGAGACACTTTCTGAGACTGCTCCACAAAAGCCTCCTGTGGTAGAAGCTGCTGCATCTTCTCACTGCTCCAGATCTAAACTCCAGTCTGTGCTCTGCTGCTCTCACAGCCCTTTAGATCTGTGTGTTCTGACAAACAGTAATAGTGTATTTTAAATGGATGTGGTGTGTGGAAAGGTGCTGATAGATCAAATGTTGCTCTGGTTCTGTTCCTGTGTCAGACTCAGGGATTTGTTGCAGTTTCTTCTCTTTACTTGTCTGTGTTTTGGCTGTCTACGTCCTCCACAGATCGGCACGTGTCGATTATTTCAGTCCTCACCCCGGTCACGACTTGTCCTTATGACGCCCTGCACCAGGAGATTGGAGAAGGAGCTGTAGAGCACAAACAGCAATCTGTGAATGAGCCCAAAGACAAAGCAGGCGTAGTGATGAAGAGGAGGAGAGCAGGAGACACTGACTCTACAGACACAATACAGCTAAGGCGAGGGACCGACCGTCCTGCTGTTTGCCGCATGTTTGTGCAGCTGATTTGTCTTTGGGCCCATCCACAGAGCTCCGTTTGTACCCTACAGCTCCTTCTCCAATCTGCTGGTGCAGGGCGTCATGAGGACGACTCGTGACCGTGGTGAGGACTGCGCTCACAGAGACGTGTCCATCTGTGGAGGATGAAGACGGAGCATAACACAGCTCAGTAAAGGGACTCATCTGTGCTGCAGCTGCTCGCTGTGTTTCACTTTGTGTTGGCCAGTCCACTGACTGCTTCCTTTGTTTGCACAGAACAGTGACGTGGTGTTTCCAGGACTGAGAATCCCACACTGCTGACTGAGTCTGGATTGACCGGGACTGGACTTTCTTCACTTTGCACTGCTCGACTTTAGACGCACTGCCCATAAAGATGGAAACTTCCCCATGGTTTGAGCTGATTTTTATCTCCTACAATTTTACACTTGGACATTTTGAGCTTTGTAATAAAGTTTGAGTCATTTGAAGTGTGTTTTGTGTTGTGAGGGCTGGACTCTGAACCTAAGTTATTCAAAGTGCCACATTTCCTGTTGGTCCCCAGGGGTCAGTCCTTGGCCCTCTTCTGTTCTGCCCGAGTGCTTACACTCTCAAATCTTTATTAAGGCAAAGTTTCATTGGTCTTTTGTCTGTTTAAAAAAAAAAAAAAAAAACGTTTTATAATTTCTTTTAAAGGAATTACATTTCTTTTTTTTTTAAATCTATAAACTTAAAAAAAAAAAGGTTCCATTAACTTCCAGTTCAAAACTGATGGGTCCTTTTCATTTCACTTTGACCATGAGTTGCATTTTTTTAATCATCACAGAATCATCAGGAAACAACTGAGTAAAATAATAATGAGGAAACAAAGTTCAAACATGGTTAAAAGTTCCTGAAAGTCAATCATACATCATGTGTCTCCTTTAACTGGTGCAGTGCAGGATGTGAACCCACTGCAGCAGCGTCACTTTTCCATTAAACTTCACCTCTGTTCACAAACAAAACCACAGAACATTTAGAATGAAACACAGGTCCACATGTTTTCAGCCCAGAAACAAGAACAAGTCCAGGAGGAAGGTCAGGAGCACAGAGGTCAGTCATTACTGGGGAACGGATCTACAGAGACTCCTGAAATAAAAAGTGAACAAGCTCCAAGAGCCAGACTGACACAGATCCACACTTTAAACACACTTCAATATTTATGTTCACATGAATAGTTCCAGTTTTGTCAGTCAAATAAAACGTCTCCATCTTACAGTGAAATGTGTGGACTTGTCTCCAGAGCAGAGCAGTAACAGAGGAGGCTGCAGAGAAAGTCTGTGCCTCCTGTTCTAGTTCAAACTCTCTGGGCTCAAAGGAAACGAGCTGCAGACGAACACAGCAGTCCATAAAGTGAAGGAAAAACAGATTGTGTCTGATCTCATGTATTTAGAGACGTCCAACTGCATCAGTGTCACCACCACAGAGACCTGAGGGAGGAGCCAGACTGTAAGAGAGGAGCAGACACAGACACTTGAGAGGATTTGAGCTTTTAAGATGGAGTGTGTCCTGTGTACACTGCTCTCAGCTCTGGTTGTGCTCCTGTGTTCTTCCCCAGAGTGTAAAGGAGAAGACACAGTGACCCAGCCAACAGGAGACACCTCTGACACTCAGGGACACACAACAACAATACTCTGTACTTTTAAAACTGCTTCTTCCAGTCCAACATTGTTTCGGTACAGATAGAGGGATGAGGAGCTCCAAGATACATGATAAAGAAAACTAAACTATCATCATCAAAGTGGTCTGACACATTTAAATCTTCAGAGTTCAATGGAAACCGATTTGAAGTTGAAGCTGAGGGAAACTCTATCTCTCTGAAGATCCAGGATGTGGATGTGACAGACTCTGCTGTGTACTACTGTGCTCTGAAGCCCACAGTGACAGGAAACACCAAAACTCTGAACAAAAACCTCTGGAGCAAAGACAACACAATACTGCAGTAGCTCCACTAGAGAGAGTCACTCTCTGTGAAGCTTCAGACTAAACACAGACGCAGCAAAGCCAACTGTCAGTGTGAGAAACTAAGCAGACTTCAGAAAGTTCACATGAGGATCACTCAGCTGTGTTTTGGACACATGTTTCCTTTAATGGCAGCACTGCTCCTGCTTTTGTTGAGTGGTAAGTCTTATTGAAACCTATGTTCACACTTTATTACATCCACTCAACACTTACTGAAGCACAGAGCAAGAAGCAGCAGGAAATATGTTCCTAACTTCTACATTCATTTGTTTTCATGTAGGAGTCAGATGTGAAGAGCTCACTGCTCTAAAGCCTGAGGTCTGCGCTTCAGAAGGCTCCTCTGTCTCTCTGGGATACTCTTATGAGAAAGAACCATCGTTCGGTGATTATTTTTACTGGTATCAACAATATCCAGGAAAACCTCCAGAATTCCTGGTTTCACATTATGGAACTGGAAGTTTAATGACACAGAAAATAAAAGGATTCAAGTTTGAAGTGAAAAATAAAGTCGTCTCTCTGCTCGTGTCGTCTGCTGCAGTGACAGACTCTGCTGTGTACTACTGTGCTGTGAGGCCCACAGTGACAGGAAACACCAAAACTCTGAACAAAAACCTCTAGAGCAAAGATGAAATAGTGCATTAACTCCACTAGAGGGAGACATTACTCAGTTCCAGAGGTGAATCCTCAGGGTCTTCAAGGTAAAGGCCCAAGAACAAAATATTGAATTAAAATTTTTGTATCACTAATATATTTTTTCAGTATTTTTTATTCAGTGAGTAATAAACACGACACTAGTAATAATTTCTAGATCATTGTTTTAAACTTGGACTAATATTTCTTGGGAAACAAAGGGTTAATATGATGGAAGTGAAATGGACCAATCACAGTTTTTCTTCCAGGTGTATCCGGGTAAATCAGTGACTCCCCCTGCAGACACTGAACTAAACAAACACCTGCAGGACCTTCAGCGACTGGAACGAAGACCCGAGCAACTCAAGTCAATGTGGGGAGGAGTTTGAGACTGACAGCTGTCTGAATCAATCAGATTTCACTGAGTTATGGGTGAGGTCATATCACCACATCCTCTGGACCTTTGTGAAAACTCTGTGAGAGCAAATATAAGTGAGACCACAGCAACTGTCGATTTGGACGCTTCAGGAGTGTCTGAAAGAAGGAGAAGAAAGAGAAAGACCCGAGAACCGAAGCTCAGAGCCACAGATCCATCCGTGTAGTTGTTGAACAGGAGCTAATCATTATTAAACAAATATATGAAGTAAGAGAATGTGTGATTCACTTCAATTAGTTTTTTTTAAATAAATGATATCATGGTCACCAACAGTTGGACTTACACAAGGCCCAGAGTCCAGGCTCATGGTTAATCACTGCTCAGGTGTTTCCTCCTTTAACCATGTTGTCCTGTTTCCTCATGAAAACACCCAGAGAGTTTAAAACACCTCCTCTGTGTCAGCACATCCTAATCCATGAAACACCTCCACATTTATAAAGTCCAGACACTTTCATTTAATTTTGAGTTGAATTTACTCTTAATTAAAGCAAACTGTGGTTGGTTTGTAAAAGTAGGAATGAGCTGCAGTGTGACGACCAAACACTGAAGTTCAAACACTTCATAATAAAACACTAAAATGTCTTAATCCTCAACTTTCTGTTGTAAGATTCTTGTTTATTCTGTAGTTCAAAAAGCTAAATGTGTATGTCTTAAACATCTTTAACTTTATTATTCAAAATAAGTTTTTTTTTTTTCTTTTAGGAAGAGTGGTGTTTCTTCAAAGTTCCTCCTAAAAGAAAAAGACTCAGACCTTTCACAGGCCGATGCTCCAGACCAGACCTCCTCACGAGTCACACAAAACTGAAGAACTCAAAGCCCCAGAGACCTGAGGGAGGAGCCAGACTGTAAGAGAGGAGCAGACACAGACACTTGAGAGGATTTGAGCTTTTAAGATGGAGTGTGTCCTGTGTACACTGCTCTCAGCTCTGGTTGTGCTCCTGTGTTCTTCCCCAGAGTGTAAAGGAGAAGACACAGTGACCCAGCCAACAGGAGACACCTCTGACACTCAGGGACACACAGCAACAATACTCTGTACTTTTAAAACAACTTACACAACTGATAATCCATATTTGTACTGGTACAAGCAAGAAGGACGAGGAGCTCCAAGATTCATGATACAGAAAACTAAAACATCATTTCAGTGGCTTGGGACAGTTAAATCTTCAGAGTTCAATAATGAGCGTTTTGAAGTTGAATCTGAGGGAAACTCTTTCTCTCTGAAGATCCAGGATGTGGATGTGACAGACTCTGCTGTGTACTACTGTGCTCTGCAGCCCACAGTGACAGGAAACACCAAAACTCTGAACAAAAACCTCTGGAGCAAAGACAACACAATACTGCAGTAGCTCCACTAGAGGGAGACACTCTCTGTGAAGCTTCAGACTAAACACAGACGCAGCAAAGCCAACTGTCAGTGTGAGAAACTAAGCAGACTTCAGAAAGTTCACATGAGGATCACTCAGCTGTGTTTTGGACACATGTTTCCTTTAATGGCAGCACTGCTCCTGCTTTTGTTGAGTGGTAAGTCTTATTGAAACCTATGTTCACACTTTATTACATCCACTCAACACTTACTGAAGCACAGAGCAAGAAGCAGCAGGAAATATGTTCCTAACTTCTACATTCATTTGTTTTCATGTAGGAGTCAGATGTGAAGAGCTCACTGCTCTAAAACCTGAGGTCTGCGCTTCAGAAGGCTCCTCTGTCTCTCTGGGATACTCTTATCACCAAGAACCATCGTTCAGTGATTATTTCTACTGGTATCGACAATATCCAGGAAAACCTCCAGAATTCTTGGTTTCATATTCTGGAAATGGAGGTGTACTAAAGCAGAATGTAAAAGGATTCAAGTGTAAAGTGAAAAGTAAAGTCGTGTCTCTGCTGGTGTCGTCTGCTGCAGTGGGAGACTCTGCTGTGTACTACTGTGCTGTGAGGCCCACAGTGACAGCAAACCCACAGTCTCTGAACAAAAACCTGTGAGAGAAAACAGCAGTACTCCACACGTCCTCTAGAGGGAGTCACTCCAGAGTAAATCTGGATGTCTCCTGTTCGTTCAGTTGTTTGTGAAGGTTTATGTTTTCCATCAGCCATAAGATCATGACCCTTACATACGTGAAGTTGGACCTCACACTTTCACTAAAGAGCGTTTAAACCTTAAAAGTCATCAGTAGCTCAGAGGGAGAGTGTTTATCCACAGACCCACAGGTTGGTTTTGTGATTCCAGCTCCCACAGAAGAATGCAAGACCCTAACCCGCCTTGTCACCAGTGGCTGAATGTTTGAGGCCTTAAAGGTGGAAAAAGCACCAAATAAAAATGTGACCGACGTGGCTCATTCATTCAGAAGTCTCAGGGTCTGGGACTGGATCAAATGAAACATTAGAAAACAAGACAATATAAGTTTCACTCACAGAGTTAGTTTGAGAAGACCAAGCGGTACATTCTCCTGAGATCTCCTGAGCTTTGTGTTCTGACGTGGTCCTAATCCAGTTTTTTGGCTCCTGATCTGATTTTTAAATATTTGCAATTGTCAATACTGACCCCCCCACCAGTCTTCTCATTATTCATTTTATTTACACAGGTTAGTGCAAGTATTCTATTTTGAATTTAAGCCCATTTCAATAAAATCATAACCAGATATAAACTTAACACTGAAAAATAACCCAATAATTTGTCTTGAACTCATCCACAGTGCAGCGGCTTCACAAGTGACAGAGACATTAGATGATGTTTAGTGTCACTGTTTCTAAAGACAGAGTTTTTTTTTCACCATATTATTCATGTTTGAAGCTTGTAAAAGACGAGAGGCCGTCTGCTCCTGCGCCAGATTTGTCCAAAGTCTGGTTTTCTGATTTAAGACTCCGTGAAGACATTGCAGAACAAAAACAAACTTTATCTCTGCTATAAATCATGTTCTTAGCAGCTCTAGAGCCTCCTCAGTCTGTGTGGTAAGCTGCTCTGGGCATTAGCAGCGACAGCTACGAGCGGAGGACGTTTGCCCAATTTTTTGAGACCCGCACCCGCCGTAAACCCGAGATTATACCAAAATTAAACCCACACCCGCCCGGACCCATTAACATTCCACCTGTTACCCGCCCATGTTAATTAAAATCATTCTAACTGAAGCATCCGTCCGGATACAAACTGAAAAGTTACGACTTTAAGAATCACAGTCACGAAATGAAATTAAACGGTTTCGCTTTCTTCAGTATGAATAGGCCCACAAATTCACAGACGTGACTCGAGTGTCAAAAATACAACATCACTTCACAGGTTTTATTTACTGAGCAGAAGAAACATTGATCGAGATGCAGGACTTTTGTGCCGCACATGCCACAGACTGAACCAGGACTAACTCAGAATTAAACCAGGATTAAACCAGGACTAACCTAGG
Organism: Boleophthalmus pectinirostris; assembly: GCF_026225935.1. Classification (NCBI taxonomy): domain Eukaryota; kingdom Metazoa; phylum Chordata; class Actinopteri; order Gobiiformes; family Gobiidae; genus Boleophthalmus; species Boleophthalmus pectinirostris. The sequence continues at coordinate 36,753,339 of NW_026571095.1, read as the reverse complement.
ACTGATTCCAGGACTGAACCAGGACTCACTGTTGGGATGAGCCTGGAGGTGCGCTGTGTAGACCATCGGGTGTCCGTGAAAGGATCGGCGTAGACCACCGCGCCCCGCAGAGGTAAGCACAGCCGTCGCCCGTTTGCACTTTGTGGAAACCCTGCTCCATGGGCTTGGGGTTCTCGCTTTTAAGTCCAAGATTAGTCTTGGTGTAGTTCTGGTTTAGTCCTGATTTAGTCCTGACCCACCCGTGTGTAATCTCTATCCTCCTGCATACCCACCTGTAAAATTCCAGAACGTTAAAACCCGCCCGTTTCAGCGACTATTTGTCCGAACCCACGAGTACCTGAGCCGATGCAGGACTCTGACCGGGACCTCCTCAGCTCTGACATGTGCAGCAGGAGGTAAACATTCACACCAAGATGGGTTCACTGATATTTGTGAGATCACAAACTCACGAGAATCCATTTTAACAGACTCCTGCTGTGTGGGAAGGTGGACCAATCACAGAGCAGCACTGAGGTTTGTGCAGACGCCAAAGGTGAAGCTCCTAAAGGAACCAAAACAACACCAACAGACGTACTTCAGTCTATTTTAACGTTAATAAAGATGATTTGGTTTGTGAAAGATGTGCAGAAAGAAGTGCTTTGTGCTTTTGTGGACAGAGAAGATGTCTGTGCTTTCCTCTCCGCTGTAAATAAACCTTGTGCTTTCATGTCTGGGTTTGTTTTAAAGACAGTAAAGTAGGAGATGTATTTACTTTGTTGATATGTTTCGACTGACAGCTGCTGCAATCTTCAGAACTGTCTCACAGCTTTCAGCCGAAACATGTCAACAAGGTAAATACATCTACTTTAAAAAAAAGAACTAAAGAAGTGGACGTAACTAAAGCTTGATTTTTCATCTTGTTCTGTTGTTGTGATGCTTCAACCAATCAGATTCAAATATTCGTCATGACGTTCTGCGTTTTCCGATTGCTTATAGTGAGATCCGTTTCAGATTGAAATGCAGAACTTAAATCAGGAGGTGGGGGCACATTTATTTGACCTGCTGCTCTGGTCCGTGAGTCTTTGTGTTGTTCTGTCCCGGGTCACAGACGTTCGTCCCTCCTGTTGTTTTTGTCTTTTACATTTGAACCTTTAAAGAAAATTAACTGAACTCCAGGATCATTTACTGCATGTGTAACAGCACTTCTCTCAAAAGACTCGTGCACTTCCCCAACATAAAGTAGTGCCCAGTACAATGAAGTCACATGATCCCAGAGGTCAAACAGGTTTACTCCAACACAAACAGTTGTTCACTGGTGTTGGTCTGATGATTGATGTACTCACGTTTATTGGCAACACATTAAACTTATATATTTTAAATGTATTAAACCTGACTAAATGTCAAATGTTTGGATGTTATAGTATTATAACTGACATGTATGTGCAGCACCTTTCAGTGAGCCACAGGGAACAAACTCAAAAAGCTGTGGGTGTGAGGGAGGAGCCAGACTGTAAGAGAGGAGCAGACACAGACACTTGAGAGGATTTGAGCTTTTAAGATGGAGTGTGTCCTGTGTACACTGCTCTCAGCTCTGGTTGTGCTCCTGTGTTCTTCCCCAGAGTGTAAAGGAGAAGACACAGTGACCCAGCCAACAGGAGACACCTCTGACACTCAGGGACACACAGCAACAATACTCTGTACTTTTACAACCAGCGACCCAACTCCATATTTGTACTGGTACAAACAAGAAGGACGAGGAGCTCCAAGATACATGATGACATTGGTTGCTAAAAGCGTAGTAAAATCTTCGGAGTTCAACAAACTCAAGTTTGATGCTGAGCTGAATGCAACCTTTCTGTCTCTGAAGATCCAGGATGTGGATGTGACAGACTCTGCTGTGTACTACTGTGCTCTGAAGCCCACAGTGACAGGAAACACCAAAACTCTGAACAAAAACCTCTGGAGCAAAGACAACACAATACTGCAGTAGCTCCACTAGAGGGAGACACTCTCTGTGAAGCTTCAGACTAAACACAGACGCAGCAAAGCCAACTGTCAGTGTGAGAAACTAAGCAGACTTCAGAAAGTTCACATGAGGATCACTCAGCTGTGTTTTGGACACATGTTTCCTTTAATGGCAGCACTGCTCCTGCTTTTGTTGAGTGGTAAGTCTTATTGAAACCTATGTTCACACTTTATTACATCCACTCAACACTTACTGAAGCACAGAGCAAGAAGCAGCAGGAAATATGTTCCTAACTTCTACATTCATTTGTTTTCATGTAGGAGTCAGATGTGAAGAGCTCACTGCTCTAAAGCCTGAGGTCTGCGCTTCAGAAGGCTCCTCTGTCTCTCTGGGATACTCTTATGAGAGAAAAGCTACTGGTGGTGATGTTTTCTTCTGGTATCGACAATATCCAGGAAAACCTCCTAAAGTTTTCTTCTCCCACACTGGAAATGGAAATATATTGCCAAATTCAAACCCTCGGTTTTCTCTAAATATCAGCAAAGACAGCAGACATCTCCATGTGCTGGTGTCGTCTGCTGCAGTGGGAGACTCTGCTGTGTACTACTGTGCTGTGAGGCCCACAGTGACAGCAAACCCACAGTCTCTGAACAAAAACCTGTGAGAAAAAACAGCAGTACTCCACACGTCCTCTAGAGGGAGACACTGTGTCTTTTAATTCTCAGCCAAACAAAAGGCACATTTAACTTCTTGAGTTCTTTTAAAAGACTTTACAAAGAACCCAAGAAGTTAAAGTACATAAAGAAGACAAAATGAATATCATTGGCTTAAAAGGCTCATTTTAATAAGAAATTTCCAAAGTGCTGCAAAGGTGGCAATAAAAGCAATAAGGCAGAGATTTTTGTGTTGGGCCTTACATTAAATATAAACAAATAAAATAATGAAAATGACTGGAATCGCTAAATGGAGATTTTCTTTTTCTAAACAGATTCATGTTTAAAAAACAAACAAACACTGGTGCGTAAAACAGAATAGGCTCTTTTACTCTACGGGGAATTAACACATCACATATTTAGATCAACATGTTCCTTTTATTGTTTTTCAGTCTTACTCTGTGTCCCACCTCTCTTTGCTCTCCATGCTAAGTCACTCCCCCATCAGAACGACATCACAGCACGATCCGCGTCCATCCTGCATGAAGCTCCTGCACATCGCATCAGGTTTGTGACGTCGTAGCGTGTTGTTTTGTGTCACGTTTTTGTATATTTATGGAGAAATGTCATATGGGAGCGCGGGCGACGTGACTGGGTGACGTAGGCTTGTGGGCGGAGCCTCGTACACGGCGCGTACTGCTAACTACCTGTAAGCAGGGTTCGAACAGGGCCCTGGAGAGATCGCTGGATTACTCAGACACGCATGGGTGACTCTAAAACCTCTTCAGTCCCGTTTTTGATGAGGAATCAATGTTCAAACATGGTAGAAAACACAAAACGCGCTCTTTAACTGTGGTTTATTTATAATCCTGTTTGAAAAGTGCGTCTACAGAGTTTTTATTTGCTTTTGTTCACTCAGGTTGTCACAGGTCAAAGACTTGTAGCTCCCAGTGCTCGGTGTGTTTAGTCTTGTGATGCACTCTAGTCCTGTCCAGCGAAAAAAAAAAAAAGTGCTGCATTATTGCAATGATACTGAACGAATTACTGAGCACCAAGAAAAACTGTTGGTGAAAGAAAAATACTACTGGGATTCCTGGGAATATGTTTTACAACTGCACAGAACTTTCCAACCATAAAAGATAGAAACTTACTTTTTTTTTTTCCTTGAAAAGCTGAGAGTTGAATCTTTCTGAGCAGATTTCCGGCATTTTCCTCCGTCACTCGCTGTGTGATGACGTCGGGAAAACGAGTGTCCAATAGGAGCTTTGTTTTGGGCCAAACTCAGTCGCTCCGTCCATTTTTGATTGGTCCAAACTTTGCCAAAGAGTGTAGTGAGTCAAAAAGGTCAATGCTCTGAGCATCCATGTTTGTAATAATTGAAAAAGTCGCTCTATTAAATATTATCATTGTTTTACAGCTTCACATTGATCCGACACGTTGTTGTGAAGCGTTGTGGTGTGGACGAACTGCAGAAGAGTCGATGTTTTCATCACATGTGGACTTCATCTATTTACAGACTTCAGATGGTCCAGAGGTACAAACTGTGACAGGGACCAGGACACAGGAGCAGATCACACGTGTCCTGGCTCCTGGTCCACTACAGGATTCATTTAAAGATCCTTTTGATTGTTTTTAAATATCTTCATGGACTGACCCGTCTTCTCCTGCCACAGCTGCTGGACGTTCATGTTTGTCCAGGAGACTCTGCACCTGCTCCTCCTGGACGAGCCTCAGACTCCCCCAAAAACCAGAGACTCAGCAACAGATCGACCCAAACTATAAACCTCACCTTTATGCACGGGCTTTTAATACAAGTTGGGCAGTTTTTCATAGTTTTATTGTATTTTTATGCCTTGACATTTAGTATTGTTATTTTGTGTCTTTTATATTGATTGTACTTTTTCTGTCGTTGATACTGTAAAGCGCTTTGGGCACCGTAGGTTGTTTTAAATGTGCAATATAAATAAAGTTGGCCTCAAACTTGACATCCACATTTAAATATTCAGCGTAAGATAAAAGTGTGAAACAAACGTTTGTAACTCTGTGACTTCTACAGTGAACTGTGGGAGGAGCATGTCCTCCAAAAAGGCCTGTGAGACTGGAGCAAAAAAAGAAGCAAAGAGTGTCACCAACTGAAATAAACACTTGTGAAGACTTTTTAAGATGGAGTGTGTCCTGTGTACACTGCTCTCAGCTCTGGTTGTGCTCCTGTGTTCTTCCCCAGAGTGTAAAGGAGAAGACACAGTGACCCAGCCAACAGGAGACACCTCTGACACTCAGGGAGAAACAGCCACAATACTCTGTACTTTTGAAGCCGGCTCCACAAATCCAACATTGTTCTGGTACAAACAAGATGGAAACAAGTCTCCAAAATTCATGTTAAGGAACTACAGAGCAGGATCAAGTTGGTTTTCTTCTAAATCTGATGAATTTACAGTCAAATTGAACACTAAGAATGGACAAAACTCTTCAGAACTGATTATCCAGGATGTGGATGTGACAGACTCTGCTGTGTACTACTGTGCTCTGAAGCCCACAGTGACAGGAAACACCAAAACTCTGAACAAAAACCTCTGGAGCAAAGACAACACAATACTGCAGTAGCTCCACTAGAGGGAGACACTCTCTGTGAAGCTTCAGACTAAACACAGACGCAGCAAAGCCAACTTTGAAATGTGACAGGTGTGACCTACGCTCCTGTCGCCCAACAACCGAGACACTCTGCAAACGACACACAGATCAATAACAAAGATTATGCATGGGTCATTAAACTGTCAGATTTTGAGACCAGGCTATTCTGATAATTCTCATCCAAATTTTATGGCTAAAAAAAATCTTATGTTTAACTTTTGCAAAACGATGTAAAAGAATGAGAACTTCACACATCAGTTACTAGAGACGGGTGTGACGGAGGAGAGGGAGCAGCCCAAGAACATTGAGAAAAATGTATTTTCTATCTCACAATTTGCAAGGAAGACGGTGTGTGGGAATTTTCTTTAACTTTTGCAAAACAAAACGACGATATTTGTGGGATACATCTAAAATAGGCTAAATTACCTTAAAGCAGGGGTCAGGAACCTTTTTGACTCAGAGAGCCATCAAAGCAAAATATTTGGAAATGTATTTCAGTGGAAGCCATATTATATATTTAAGACTGAATTCAACTAACTGTGAGTATAATACGAGTCTGAATTTATATTTTTAAATAATGTTGTTATAATATCAGACCAGAGCAGAAGCTCTGAGTTCGGGCAACAGTGCTAAACACACAGGAGCATCACCGGAGCGCACAGCTCCTCAAGACGGGTCTGGGGGTCCAGTGTTGGTCAGATAGTCTGGAGGCTCCATCCTCCATGTCCTGGTTCCAGACGGGGGTGAGTAAGACCAGCGCACAAAGGACTGGGTCTAAGTGCTTCAGTGCAGTCGTCTGTGCGCTGGTTCTGTGTGGGGAAAGTGAGAATGTGCTGTGGACCACAGGCCTGTGCGAGCTGCTCCGGTCCTCCACACTCGACCGCGGCTGGTTCTGAGGTGGTATAAAGCATCTGGACCAAAGCGTGAATCTTGTTTGGTTCGTTATGTTGTTCTGAGCGTCCGTCTGCACACGTGTTTTTTTTGCTGAGGAAAGTGCTTCTCAGGTGGAGGCACCAGACACCACTCCCCGCTTCAGTTCATCTGTTTCTTCTGCTGAAACACTTTTCATGTGTTGCATTCACACACAGCTGATGTTTCATGTCCATGAGCAGAGATGAACAAGAGCTCGGAGGTCAGTGATTTTGCCACTTCTTTAACAGATCTGTGGAGGGGCGAGCCGCTCACTAATGCATGTTTTTCAAGGTATTTTTGAGTAAAACTTACAACTGTAATGAAATAAACTCTACAGTCTTGAGTCTAATCCAGCTGCGCCCAGAGACTCGGTGTAGTTCTGACGGCGTTCGAAGGCGTATTTATGTGGCTTGATGTAAACGAAAACTTTTTTGAAAACAATGCTTTGTGCACGATGTTATTTTGGTAAACGGAGGGAGGGAAATATTTGTTTCTCAAAATACCCGGCTCTGTGTAAACGAAGCCTAAAACAAGTGAGAATATTTCATGTTTTATTGGTGAGCCAGATGCAATCATCAAAAGAGCCACATCTGGCTCACAAGCCGTACGTTCCAGATCCCTGCCCTAAAGTTTAAAAAAACAGTGATGAGATCTGCATTATTACATATTATTATCATTGTTTACAGCGCCACATTGATCCGACACGTTGTTGTGAAGCGTTGTCGGTGTGGACGAACTGCAGAAGAGTCGATGTTTTCATCACATGTGGACTTCATCTATTTACAGACTTCAGATGGTCCAGAGGTACAAACTGTGACAGGGACCAGGACACAGGAGCAGATCACACGTGTCCTGGCTCCTGGTCCACTACAGGATTCATTTAAAGATCCTTTTGATTGTTTTTAAATATCTTCATGGACTGACCCGTCTTCTCCTGCCACAGCTGCTGGACGTTCATGTTTGTCCAGGAGACTCTGCACCTGCTCCTCCTGGACGAGCCTCAGACTCCCCCAAAAACCAAAGACTCAGCAACAGATCGACCCAAACTATAAACCTCACCTTTATGCACGGGCTTTTAATACAAGTTGGGCAGTTTTTCATTGTTTTATTGTATTTTTATGCCTTGACATTTAGTATTGTTATTTTGTGTCTTTTATATTGATTGTACTTTTTCTGTCGTTGATACTGTAAAGCGCTTTGGGCACCGTAGGTTGTTTTAAATGTGCAATATAAATAAAGTTGGCCTCAAACTTGACCTCCACATTTAAATATTCAGCGTAAGATAAAAATGTGAAACAAACGTTTGTAACTCTGTGACTTCTACAGTGAACTGTGGGAGGAGCATGTCCTCCAAAAAGGCCTGTGAGACTGGAGCAAAAAAAGAAGCAAAGAGTGTCACCAACTGAAACAAACACTTGTGAAGACTTTTTAAGATGGAGTGTGTCCTGTGTACACTGCTCTCAGCTCTGGTTGTGCTCCTGTGTTCTTCCCCAGAGTGTAAAGGAGAAGACACAGTGACCCAGCCAACAGGAGACACCTCTGACACTCAGGGACACACAGCAACAATACTCTGCTATTTTGAATTTAGTGAATTTGTTAATAATTACTTGTTTTGGTACAGACAGAAAAATCGAGACACTCCAGAGTATATTTTACAGAGGGGCCCGCTGGGAACGAATGCCAACTCTCCAAAGTTCAACAAATACAAGTTTGACGCTGAGCTGAAGGGAAACTCTTCCTCTCTGAAGATCCAGGATGTGGATGTGACAGACTCTGCTGTGTACTACTGTGCTCTGCAGCCCACAGTGACAGGAAACACCAAAACTCTGAACAAAAACCTCTGGAGCAAAGACAACACAATACTGCAGTAGCTCCACTAGAGGGAGACACTCTCTGTGAAGCTTCAGACTAAACACAGACGCAGCAAAGCCAACTGTCAGTGTGAGAAACTAAGCAGACTTCAGAAAGTTCACATGAGGATCACTCAGCTGTGTTTTGGACACATGTTTCCTTTAATGGCAGCACTGCTCCTGCTTTTGTTGAGTGGTAAGTCTTATTGAAACCTATGTTCACACTTTATTACATCCACTCAACACTTACTGAAGCACAGAGCAAGAAGCAGCAGGAAATATGTTCCTAACTTCTACATTCATTTGTTTTCATGTAGGAGTCAGATGTGAAGAGCTCACTGCTCTAAAGCCTGAGGTCTGCGCTTCAGAAGGCTCCTCTGTCTCTCTGGGATACTCTTATGAGAAAGAACCAGAATATGATGAGTATTTCTACTGGTATCGACAATATCCTGGAAAACCTCCTAAACTGTTCTTCTCTCACACTGGAAATGGAAATGTATTGTTAAATTCAAACCCTCGGTTTTCTCTAAATATCAGCAAAGACAGCAGACATCTCCATGTGCTGGTGTCGTCTGCTGCAGTGGGAGACTCTGCTGTGTACTACTGTGCTGTGAGGCCCACAGTGACAGCAAACCCACAGTCTCTGAACAAAAACCTGTGAGAGAAAACAGCAGTACTCCACACGTCCTCTAGAGGGAGACACTTTCTGATTCTGAACTTCAGCTGAGAGCGCACACCATCACAAAAGCCTCAAGACGTGTGAGAGGAGCCAGACTGTAAGAGAGGAGCAGACACAGACACTTGAGAGGATTTGAGCTTTTAAGATGGAGTGTGTCCTGTGTACACTGCTCTCAGCTCTGGTTGTGCTCCTGTGTTCTTCCCCAGAGTGTAAAGGAGAAGACACAGTGACCCAGCCAACAGGAGACACCTCTGACACTCAGGGACACACAGCAACAATACTCTGCTATTTTGAATTTAGTGAATTTGTTAATAATTACTTGTTTTGGTACAGACAGAAAAATCGAGACACTCCAGAGTATATTTTACAGAGGGGCCCGCTGGGAACGAATGCCAACTCTCCAAAGTTCAACAAATCCAAGTTTGACGCTGAGCTGAAGGGCAAACTCTTCCTCTCTGAAGATCCAGGATGTGGATGTGACAGACTCTGCTGTGTACTACTGTGCTCTGCAGCCCACAGTGACAGGAAACACCAAAACTCTGAACAAAAACCTCTGGAGCAAAGACAACACAATACTGCAGTAGCTCCACTAGAGGGAGAAGCTTCAGAGTAAAGGGTGGAGTATAGTTTTGCGTCGACTCAGCGCACACTCCCGCCGTCGTTTTTGATTTCTGGGTCTGTGTCGAGGTTTATGCGCCGCAAAGTGATGCACCGCCACAACACTCGGAGACGCTGAGTCGTGACATGGCATGAACTCGTTGGTGGAGTGTTGTTTATCTTCTGGGGTCATCGAACAATGGCGACTGAGCTGGAGAGGACGCTGATGGAGTTGGTGCTGATATCGAGAAACAAATGCTTCTGGTACAAACGTTGGCAAAGGAAGAAGGAGGAAGATTTAAAAACGGTGTTCACGTTTGGAGAAGCAGAAATGCGTGCGGAGCGGATGTAGAGACGACCAATCACAGCTCTTACTGTCTGCATCGGTTCAATGCGTAGTTACAACATTTCGGAGGTGCATGTCGGTCGATGCAGACGCTCTGCGGAGGGGTTCACGTGACGCAGATGATTTGACGCTGGACTGTAAATTGTCTTTTAAGTTTAAGATGTAGAACAGACATGTCAAACTCAGGCCCGGAGACCAAATTTGTCCCGCAATATAATTATATTTGGCCCGCGAGATCATATCAAATACGTATTAGAGCTGCCCACCGCACACAGATAAACTATAGAGACATGATTTATTTAAAATGTTGTTATTATTTTATTTTCTGTTTGTTCTGGATTCAATGTTTAAGTAAAACTATTATTAAACATTTATTTGAATAAGAAAAAAATAAATATTTAGTTTGGCCCACGACGTTGTCCCGGTTTTTAATTTTGGCCTCTGTGAATTTGAGTTTGACTCTCCCGATGTAGAAGATCATCAGAAACACAAAACGCTATGTCTTCTGTTGTACAGCAGCCACCGTTCAATTCTTCAGTTATAAACTTAGACTTGAGATTCTAGTGATAAAAGCAGATTATTTATGCACACACACATCTATATATATATCTGTATTTATATTTTGTGCATTTACGCGCACAAACACACGACTTTACTTTACAATCCCTGTGTGTGCACGGATGTTACTCATACAATAAAAACAGTTAATAAAGTTGCTCTAAAACAAGCTGAATCCTCGCTCAACTTCAACACATGCATCATGAATTTCGGTCATTGTGTCTATTGACAAAGTCGATCTTTTCAAGTCTTTTGAACCATTTCACTTTTGTTTCTGGTTCTGATATTGTCATATTTTAGTTTTGGGATTTGAACATCGTTAATTGTGTGGTTGTTGGATCCTAACAGCAGAAAACGACTCGAGAAATTTGTTTGCGAACTCCATAAATGCAAAAGTGAATCAGATGTGTGTGACTCAAACAGTGTTGGGGAGTAACAGATTACATGTACTGGAGTTACGTAATCAGAGTACAAATTATGAGTAACTGTATTCAGTTACAGTTACTGTTTCAGTGAGTGGTAATTGGATTACAGTTACTTGGTTAAAATAAATGGATTACACAGAGGGATTTTCCTGTTTTCACATTTTGGGCTATTCCCTTTTTTTTTTTTTTTTCTTCAATAATTCCACTCATTGCCGGACAATAAACCAGGTCTAAACCAGGTCTAAACCCAGGTCCAAACCAGTTCTAAACCTGGTCTAAACCAGGACTAAACCAAGACTAAACCAGGTCTAAAACAGGTCTAAAACAGGATTTAAGAGGACTAAACCATGCTGCGCGGACCATGTCTCCTCCTCTTCTAGCAATAATATTTTTAATACGTTTAAGTAAAGTCTGGACTTTTCATTGTCTTTTAGCAGATAAAACTTCTTATGTTATGATTTCCTTGTCTTTGTTTCTCTACAGCAAATCAAATAATCCAAAGTATTCAGATTACATTACTCACTTTAAGTAACTTAATGAATTCCGTTACAAACTACATTTTGGTGTGTGTAATCTGTAATCTGTAGGGGATTACATTTTAAAAGTAAACTTCCCAACACTGGACTCAAACCTCCGTTCAAACTGTTTCTCTTCCCAATGGAATTGAAAAATAGTGAAAGGTGAAGGTGATGGGCAGGATTGATCCACAGGAAGAACCAAAAAGGAAACATTTGTCTGACTAAATCATCCCGAGTTTACAGAGAACATTTTGTATGTGGAGCGACAACCAAGTTCACCTTTCACTATTTTTTTTATTCCGTTGGGAAGAGAAACAGTTTGAACGGAGGTTTGAGTCACACACATCTGATTCACTTTTGCATTTATGGAGTTCACAAACACATTTCTCGAGTCGTTTTCCGCTGTTAGGATCCAACAACCACAACAATTAACGATGTCCGAATCCGAAAAATAAAATATGACAATATCAGAAGCAGAAACAAAAGTGATATGGTTCAAAAGACTTGAAAAGATCGACTTTGACAATAGACACATCCCACTGGGAAAACAAACATGGAGGTTTGATGCTCACTTTTTCGGAAAATCCTTCCCAGTATGAACTGAGCGATGACCGGAAGTCCGAAATTTGTGATGCATGTATACGGATTCCTCATTTCCTCCTCGTGTCCTCACTCCTTCGCGTTGTTTTTATCTCCATGAAGTCACAGAGGAGAGTATCGCGGCAGGACTCACGTCTGTCTCATTATTTAATAGATATTTCTGCCGCTGGACTTTCTCCGTTAAATCGTTGGCTCTGCTCCACATGTAAACAGGCGTGTGATGACGTCCACGTGGCTCGGTTCAGTTCAGCAGGTGTGAGAGCGGAACATAGAACCCACAGAACATAGAACCCACAGAACATAGAACCCACAGCAGTCGAGCTCGAGCACGGCACAGTCCCACAGTCCTAGTGTGAGTCGCCCTTAGACTAGATATTTTCCCAAAGGCCGGCCTATGTTCTTTTAGAAAATGACTGTTTCCCACGGTGATCAGTGAGGACATTTTCCTGTCACAGTCCGTTCTCCTCTGTGGCTGAAGTTTTCTCAGATCGAGAGCTCTGCACAGGCCCAAACATCTTATGATCTAATGGAGCGCAAAGTATAATAGGTTACAGTAACACACATTAATATTATTCATGTCAGAAAAGCAGAATGTTTGAAAAATACTGAAGTGTCACTACTCCGACAAAGAAAAAAAGGGACTTTTGAAAAATAACTCAGTGTCTAAAAACAGCGACATGTCGGAATCGCAGCACAGAACCACATTTAGGTTTAATATCTTGTACAAACTCATTCCAAACTTTAAATGTGAAATTCTCAGGAATGTTTGCTCATATCAACACAAAATAAAAACTGTAGTGATCCTGACACTCTGCTCTTTACGCCTGACTGTGTTTTCAATAACATCAAAAAAACTGAAGACCGAATCGAAAACTGAGATTGATCAATATGGAGAAGAAAATTGTGATTCTTTTTTTTTCCCATATTGCCCCACCGTACGTACCTGTGTAATAAACTCATCACTTACCAGGTTCAATAAAACGTAACTCAGCTTTGTCTCCAACAATCCATTGAGCCGTGCACGTGCGACACCTTCAATCAGGACAGACAGAAGATTATCTGTGTCTCGTCTCCGTCTGTCATCACTGCTCCGCTCTGTTTTTATCTCCGTAAACTCACAGAGGAGTGTGGATCATAAAAGGACACAAATCTGCCTCATTATTGAACAAATATTTCTGCCACTTATTTTCTCAGCTAAAACTGTTAACACGTTAAACTATTGTGCCTCTGTTAACATTATTATTAATTTGTACGACCATAAACGGAAAAAAAGAAGAAGATGAGAACTAGGAAGAAAGTGATTGTGTTTTTTTTGGTCGAGGTTTTGTTTTGTGGAACAATCGGAGTCATGATTTTAAACAGTCCAACACTGTAGAAACCTTTAAAAAGAGTTTAAGGGTTTTGTGTTTTGGAAAATACGGAGCTCTGGAGTTGATGAATTGTGCATGTGAGTTTTGTTTGTTTTAATTTATATTTTTGTCTCTTACATGTCCAGTGAGTGAAATTGTGAATGCAAACTTATTGTTCATGCGTTTGGTTTCTTAGTTTCAGTTGGGACCCTTCCAGTCGTGACCCATGTAGTCGTGGTTTATGTTTTGTTTTGTTTTTGTAATGCTGCAAATTATTCAGTTATTTAAAAAAAAAAAAAAAAAAAAGCATTTGCGTTGATGACATCTTCGCCCGTGGTTCAGTTTGGATGTGCACGTGTGAGTGTGGAACATAGAACCCTACACCATCGAGCTTGAGCATAGCAAATTTCTGAAGTCCCAGTGTGAGTCGCTCTTAGTGAGACTCGGCTCAATCATTACAGAGAACGAATGAAGAGGGAAATGCGGCTCGGAACTTTCTGAGAGAATCATTACTACGCAGACGCCTGTGAAAAGACTCCAGAGACGTTTATCACAACGACCAGAAGTCCTGCCCTGTAGAGCTGTGGAACTTCTGGTCAAGAGCAGCATTTAAACTACACAAATCTGTCTCTGCAAATCTCCACATCATGAAAACGATTTTTAATAGTAACAGTAGAATGAGTCTGAGTGAACAAGTGTCTTCAGTTTTCTTCAGGATCAGAACATGAGTTGAGTTTGTTGTGTGACTAATGTGGCTCGTTGTTTCCTTTAAGTTTTGTTCTTTCTTCTCTTGATAGTTGTGGATAAATTGTTCATGTTAGAATGTTTATCCTTTGTGGAGTTTTTTGGTTGAAGATTTGGTGATGGGGCAGATTTATGAAGCTGCCGGAGAATACGACACACATTTACACACACATTTACACATTTACACAGAAAACCATTAACCCAGAGTTTCACAAACCTTCAGGGCGAGACTTCCAGTGAAAAGGCTCCATTGTGGTAAGACTAACCCCCAGTTCGCACTAAAGCGCAACAGCGGTGGACGAGCGGCGGACGGCGGCGGACGAGCGGCGGACGAGCGGCGGACGAGCGAGCAGCAGGTTTAGTTTTCCATTTTAACCGGTCTGACATCCACAGCGACAGTGTCATACGTGTGTCCAACGACCGTCTAGATCGGTTGGAGTTCTAATTTTCAGCGTCAACTGAGCGTCTCTGAAGTTTTGAGCAGGAGAAAGACAGGAAATAATCTTGCAGTGTCAAAATAAACTTACAATGCCCTTTCAAAATAAGTTAACCGAAGTCAAGACAATGACGTAAACAACAAACACTGTGTCCAAGGCAGAGTCCTGCTCCAGGTCGGGTCCCCGCGGGTCACACTTACCTCCGTGGATCTCTGCTCAGGTTCTTTCTCCTGCGTCTGTATAAACCCGACCATCTACACGGACTCACCTCCGAGTCCAACCCCACTGTGAGTCCTGGTTCAGTCCTGGTTCAGTCCTGGTTCAGTTCTGGTTCAGTCCTGGTTCAGTTCGTGGTGTTTCTTCTGCTGAAGCCTGTGGAGTGTTGACAGTCGAGTCGCGTCTGTGAATTCGTGTTCGTTCTGAAGAAAGTGGAACCGTTTCATTTCATTTGGTGATTGTAATTCTTGAAGTCGCAACGTTTCAGTTCATATTCTGATGGAAGCTTCAGTCAGGATGTTTTTAATCTGTGTGTGATTTTTCTCGGGCGCGGGCGGGTGCAGGTTTAATTTTGATATAATCTCAGGGTTAACAGGCAGGTGCGGTGCTGGACTGTGCAGGTGCGGGTCTCCAAAAATGGTCCCGTACAGGACTCTGATCCATACCCATGTTAAGAACAAAAAGCAAATACAAATTGTTTCGCCTCTGGAAGTGAAGAGTAACAGGCTCATGTGTTCAGCTGCAGATTTACTCTGTTCATCAGGTACAACATGAACCAGATCAGATTCATGTTTCACTCGTTTTGTGTTGGAGACAAAACGTGACACACTGAAGTTTGTATTAGACCAGATTTAACCTGCGTTAGGAAAATAAAGTGGTAGCTGCACATAACTGGTTTTAGTTTATTTATTTATTTGAACTAAACAGAATCAATTGACCAATTTCCAACACTGAAGTTTTAATGAGCGACAGATGCAGTGATGTCGTCACATGTCAATAATTGGAGTCTATAATAAGACGAGTAAGAGTTCAACAATAAAACCTGTTGACACACGGTGACATTTGCAGAAACAAACCAGAGGTGATTTAAACGTACACACATTAGTAAATAACCTCTAATAATCAGTGTTGGGAGTAACGTGTTATAAAAGTAACGAATTACAGTAATGCATTGATTTTTGCTGTAACGCAGTAATGTTCGGCATTACAGGGGAAAAAATTGTAATATTTTACTGTGTACAAATGTGAGTAACGCGCGTTACAATGTTTTTTTTAACCTGGATTGAAGTGGTGGGTTTTTCTTCATACAAATTTGCTAAAATCACCTTGATATCAGCAGCGGTGAAATGCTGAAGATGCGCCCTTGTAGACCTTCAGGTGACCGCGGGCGAAAGGACAGACACAGAACTCCACGCTGTTTAGACCTGGTTTAGACCTGGTCAGTTCTGGTTTAGACCTGGTTTACACTCATCCCTTGCTCTATCGCAGTTCAGTTTTTCGCGGTCTCGCTGTTTCGCAGATTTTTTTGTGTGCAATTTTGCATGCCTTTTGTTTTTACAGTGTATGAACACGTGTTGTGTTCCTCCTGCTGCGTCCTGATTGGCTGAGGGACTCCTGTCTCCTGTACAGTACAGAATGTGTTCAGCCTCCAAATTTAAATACATGTTTAATCTGTATCAGTGTGATTCTCCCCGACGAAAACCCACAACATCGACAAAACTTTCTGCACTGACAAAGGCTCCTGCGCTCACACCCAAAAGACAGAGGAAGATGTAACCATCGCACAAAAAGTTGGACTTCTGGACACGCTGAAGAAGGTAGAAGTTACGGCTGTAGCAGAGTCTTACACCGGGTCTGGTCCCCGCAAACAGTTGCTGAAATCAGGACCGCGAGCCCGAGCAGCAGAGTGTCTGTAAAGGCGATTGGGCGACAGCTGCTCTTACCTTTGTGAGGTGCAGGAGCCGCTCCTTTCTCCTGCGTCACCTTCGAGCCCGTCCCCACAGTGAGTCCTGTTTTAGTCCTAGTTCAGTTCTGGTTTAGTCCTGGTTCAGTCCATATACGGCGCAAACGTTCAGCATCTTCGCAGTTATTTCGGTGAGAGTAACTTAAAGTAATGCAATAGTAATGTAATGTTTTACATTTTAAACACAGTAATATTGTAATGTAACAGATTACTTTGAAATGACAGTAATAAGTCATAAATAACACATTACAGTTTAAAAGTAACTTGCCCAACAGTGCTAATAATATATAATAATATAAATCTGCTTTTACTGGACGTTCTTTAAATAATATCAGATCATGTCTCTGGTAAAAAGATGGACAGGACAACTTTTCTATAAAGTCCAGGTCAGGCCTGATTCTCTCCAGATCCTCATTAGAAAAGCATCTGCAGCAGCTCTGAGTCTTTTTATGTTCAGCTCGAGACCGATTCAGACCTAAAACCTTTTGTTTTTTGTTGATTAGAAACTCTGCAGTTGCACAGATTTTTATGATCAGTTTTTCACTTTGTGTCGCTTTGTAAAAATGAACAATATGAACAGATTTGAACACACACTTTACATTCACACACTCACTGCAGTCTGAGGATTTCTGTTACGTGTGTAGATTTGTAAAAATGAACAATAAAAAAAAAAAAAAATAAATAATAATAATAAAATAATAATTCTTTTGATACTGAAAATGTAAAATGTTGATCCAGAAGGTGGCACCATTTCTCTAAGAGTTTTGTGATGTTTTGTTTAATGTGAGTTTGATGACAGAGTGTCATTCTGTGTCATGTCCATGTGAGGGCGGAGCTCCTACTTCTCTTCTCCTTCTCCTCCTTCTCCTCCTCCTCTTTCTCTTCCTCCTCCTCCTTTTCTTCTTCTTCCTCATTTTACCTCTGATATTTTTGGCTTGTGTTTCGGAGCAGATTCGTGAAAACCCGGTGGAGGAGTCAGTGCTGGTCTGCTCGCTGTGGGAGGGCATCTGAAGCACAAAGGGTTAAATCAAAGGAAAAGGAAGAACATGGAGGAAGGTTTTATTTTGTCCGGACACAAGGGGGCGCCGCTCACACTCTCAGCCTGGAGCACAAGGATGGAAGGGCATCTGGTTTACGTGGACGTGAGAAACGAGCAGAAGTTCATGTTTTTGTGGATTATTTGTGGATGTAAACGAGGAGGACGAACGTTTGACAGGTAAAAATAAAGTTTGTCTCTCTTTTAAAAATTGCTGGATGTGGAATTTTTACGTTAAATGTTTTATTCTGTGTGTTTTTGAACAATTGAATAAATAAAAGCTGCATAAGTTTAATGTCACATTGTGGAACTTTTTAACCTGGTGTTTAAGTTTGAGGAGGTTCAGTCCTGGTTTAGTTCTTGTTTAATCCTGGTTTAGTCCTGCTTTTGTCTTGTTTTAGTCCTGGTTCAGTCCTGGTTTAGTCCCAGTTTATTTGTGTTTCAATACTGGTTTAGTCCTGGTTTAATCCTGGTTTAATCCTGCTTCTGTCTTGTTTTAATCCTGGTTCAGTCCTGGTTTATTCCTGGTTTAGTCTTGATTCACTCTTGTTTTAGTCCTGGTTCAGACCTGGTTTAGTCCTGGTTTAGTCCCGGTTTAGTTCTGGGTGAGGTTTTTGTGAGAGTGCGGTGCAGAGTGTGAAGGACCAAGGAGGAAACAAACTCTTGTTTGGAGCTGGGACCAAACTCACGGTTCAAAAAGGTGAAAACAAACCTGAAACCGAGTCACAAAGACGTGAAATTAATGTGTCCTGGTTTAGTCCTTATTTAGTCCTTGTAGACTTTCCGGTGCCATCCGAGTTTAGTCCTGTTTAAGTTCTGGTCTAGTGCTCGTTTAGTCCTGGTTTCTGGTGCTGTTCAAGTTTGGTCCTGGTTAAATTCTGGTTTCGTCCTCCTTATTTTAATCCGTAACAGTAGAAGCCATTTCATAATTTATTCTTTTTAGTTAAATTTTATTCCTGGTTCAGTCCTGAGTCTGTCCTGGTCTAGTCCTGGTTTAGACCTGGTCTAGTTCTGGTTGAATACTGGTTTCTGGTGTTGTCTGAGTTTGGTCCTGATTAAGTTCTCCTTAAGTCCATGTCTGAGTTATTAATAGTAGTAGTAGAAGTTTTGCAGTAGTGGTAGTAGTAGTAGTAGTAGTAGCAGTAGTTTTGCAGCAGTAGTAGTAGTAGTAGTAGTAGTAGTAGTTTTGCAGTAGTCTGTACTGTTTGGAGCAGCGACCAGGCTCCTGGTTCAGAAACGTGAACTTTAGATTTGATAATTTTTCTCACTGTTTTGTGCCGGTGTTTAGTCCTGGTCTAGTCCTGGTCTAGTCCTGGTCTAGTCCTGGTTAAGGTGTTAATCATTCTGGTGTAGCCCGAGTTTGGTCCTGGTTAAGTTCTGGTTTAGTCCTTGTCCATAATAGTAGTAGTTGTTTTTGCAGCAGTAATAGTATTTGTTGTAGTAGTTGTGATTGTAGTAGTAGTATTTTTTGCAGTATTAGTAGTAGTAGTTTTTGCAGTAGTGTGTGCTGCAGTGTGAAGGCATCTGGAGCACAGAAGATCACGTTTGGAGCAGGGACCAGACTCTGGGTTCAGAAACGTGAGTCTCCACAGAACTTCAGATCTGACGCTTTTCCTCTAAAACCCTGGTTCAGTCCTGGTCTAGTCCGGGTTTAGTCCTGGTTTAAGCCCAAGTTTAGTCCTGGTTTAGTCCTGGTTTAATTCTGGTGTAGCTCAAGTTTGGTCCTGGTAAAGTTCTGGTTTAGTCCTTGTCTTCACCTGTTGTGTAGAAGTAGAAGTTTTAATACTAGTAGCAGTTTTTTACAGTAGTAGTAGTACTTTTTGCAGTAGTAGTAGTAGTAGTAGTAGTACTTTTTGCAGTAGTGCGTATCGTAGTGTGACATATGGAGCACAAAAGCTGATATTTGGAGCAGGGACCAGGCTCCTGGTTCAGAAACGTGAGTCTCCACAGAACTTTAGATCTGATGATTTTTCTCACTGTTTTGTGTTTAGACCTGGTTTAGTCCTGGTTTAGACCTGGTTTAGTCCTGGTTTAGACCTGGTTCAGTCCTGGTTCAGGTCTGGTTTAGCCCTGACCTGAACCAGGGCTTAGACTTGGTTCAGTCCTACTTCTGTCTTGTTTTAGAGCTGTTTTAGACCTGGTTTAGTCCAGGTTTAGACCACTTTTGTCCTGGTTTAGACCTGGTTTAGTCCTGTTCTAGTCCCGGTTCAGTCCCGGTGTGGTTTTTGTCACGCTCTTGTCTGTGGTGTGAACGCTCAGGGTGGATACAAACTCAATTTTGCATCTGGGACCAAACTCATCATTCAAAAACGTGAGTAAATAGTCCTCTAAAAGCAGGACTAAAGCAGGTCTAAACCAGGTCTAAACCAGGACTGGACCAGGTCTAAACCAAGACTATACCAAGTCTAAGCTCTAGTTGAAGTCAGGGCTAAACCAGACCTGAACCAGGACTAAACCAGGACTAGATCAGGTCTAAAGTAGAATCAAACTAGGGCTAAACCAGACCTGAACCCGGAGTAACCCAGGACTGAACCCAGACTGAACGAGGACCAAACCAGAACTAAACCAGGACTGAACCAGGTCTAAAGTAGAATCGAACTCAGACTAGACCAGACCTGAACTAGGACTAAACCAGGAATAAAAGCAGGACGAAACTAGGGCTAAAACGTTTTAACCCTGCTGTAGTCTTGATTTAATCCTTGTTTAGTCCTGGTTTAGTCCTGGTTTAGTCCTGGCTTAGTCCTTGTTTAGTCCTGGTCTAGTTCTTGTTTAGTAACATACATTTTACTGGTGTAGTGTAAAATATACTTAATTAAAATACAATATAATAAGGTGCAGGTACAGGTATGCAGTACTTGTAGAAGTAGTAGTAGTAGTAGTAGTGCAGTAGTAGTAGTAGTAGTAGTAGTAGTAGTAGTAGTTTTTGTTGTGCAGTATTGTGCAGTGTGACTGGCGGAGGAGCAAATAAGCTCTACTTTGGATCAGGGACCAGACTCACGGTTCAAATCTGTAAGTTTCACTCTTGGATTCAGAATAAGATTTTTTTTATTTTTTTTTTAAGTTTTTAATTTTGATTTTTACACATTTTAGTTTTTGTTTAAACCTCGACCTGATCTGAAACGTCTGAGACTCTGAGTTGAGTCTCTCAGATGTGAACCCTCCTTTCTCCAGGTTTTAAAAAGTGAAACAGCGAAACAGAATCAGAATTTACAAAATATAAATCGCAAATCGAATCACAACCTCAGTTTTGTTTTTAAAAATCCACTGGAGTTTGTGTCGTGGTTTAAGTCTGATCTCCCACAAAACTGACTCTCGTGAGCTTCACAGCGTCCTCACTCTTTTTCAAAACTTTTCCATGACTTTCCCACGAGCTAAAGTGAATTTTCCATGACTTTGTGTAGAATTCGTTTTGAGAAAAAAAGACGTTCGGAAATAATCAGAACAGCCTCACGAGAACAGAACAGAACTCTGCAGCTGCGGGAAAGACAGACGGAAATTCCAGGACATTTCCAGGATTTCCATGAGCGTGGGAACTCGGGCTTTAAGTCATGTCCCTCCTTTTTCATTCACGTGTTTGAGTAAATCTTTATTTTTGTGAGTCTGTTTACATTTCCAAAGCTTCAAGCGCTCTGAAGCTGTCGTTTTTGAGTTTTTAGCAGCTCTTTTTCGTTTTATTTCAGTAAAGATCGGTAGAATTCCAAAGCTGAAATGATCCGGATGATTCTAAGTGAAGGTTTTGGAGTTTGAGGGAAAAGTTTTAAACGTGTGAATGAAACAAAAACACAACTCCAGGTTTGTTTGTGACGAGAAAACGACGTCACACTCGAAAAAAAAAACTAAATCTGTGTGAGTTAAAATGACATAAATTAAAAACATTTGACTTTATTTGAGTCGATCAACTTGAAAAGTGAAATGATCGACCAAAGCGATAAGTGTTTTTAGATTTAATTTCTTATTTTAAGTGCAAAAATTTGTTGTATTTTCATATTTTAAGTAGAAAAAGTCTTGTTCCGCTGTCAGATTATCTTAATTTTCGAGTGAAATTTACTCAAATCACGATCAAACTTTCTTAACTCGAGTCGTCTTAACTTGACTAGGTTTTGTTTTTGTGCCCCGAAAATGCTCTGTTGCACCTGGTGATGTCATAAAGTGGTAGTTTTTGAGTTTTGAGCAGCTCCTTTTCGAGTTTGAGGGAAGAGTTTGGCGTAAATGTGCAGGTTTTTGTGAGTTAAACGGGTGAATGAAATAAAAGTGAGCGACGTCGGAGCAGAGCAGAGCGACAGAGGTGATAAACGACCTGAAGGACGACTTGAGGTTTTTGTTCTGGGCTCAGACGTCGTGTGACTCGAGGCACCGACAAAATCCTGTTTGGACCCGGGACTGTCCTCGTCGTTCACACAGGTCAGAACTGAAAACACCAAAACACCAAAACATAAAAACACGAAAACTCTTTTCACTGTCAAACACAAAGAACTGAACCAGGACTACACCAGGACTAAACCAGGACTAAACCAGGACTAAACCAGGACTAAACCAGAACTAAACCAGACTTATTAACCAGGGTTTATTCTGGAATAATATACAATTGTTCTTTTTGTCTTGCATGTTCTGGTTTGGTTTAGTGCTGGTTTAGTCCTGGTTTTAGTCCTGGTTTAGTCCTGGTTTAGTCCTAGTTTAGTCTTGGTTCAGTCCTGGTTTAGTTCTGTTTTAGTCCTGATTTTAGTCCTGGTTTTAGTCCTGGTTTTAGTCCTGGCTCAGTCCTGGTTTATACCTGGTTTAGTCCTGGGTTTTGGGTTTAGTCCTGGTTTAGTCCTGGTTTTAGTCCTGGGTTTAGTCCTGGTTTAGTCCTTTTAGTCTTAGTCCTGGTTTTAGTCCTGGTTTAGTCCTGGTTTAGTCCTGGTTTAGTCCTGGTTTAGTCCTGGTTTAGTCCTGGGTTTAGTCCTGGTTTAGTCCTGGTTTTAGTCCTGGTTTAGTCTTAGTACTACTAGTTTTAATAATAGTAGTTTTTATAGCAGTAGTTGTAGTAGTATTTGCAGTTTTTGCAGTCGTATTAGTTGCAGTAGTAGTACTAGCTGTGCTAGTTGTAGTAGTATTTTCTGCAGTAGTAGTACTAGTAGTTGTAATAGTAGAAGTTGTCGTAGGAGAACTTCAAGTAGTAGTAGTTTCAGTAGTAGTAGTAGATTTATTAATAGTACCAGTTTTAATAGTTGTAGTTTTTGCAGTAGTAGTACTAGTAGTAGTAGTAGTAGTACATGCAGTAGTAGTAGTAGTTTTTGTTCTGCAGTATTGTGTAGTGTGACTGGAGCTGGAAACAGAATGTACTTCGGATCAGGGACCAGACTCACGGTTTATAAATGTAAGTGTGGAAAAAAAAAAGTTCTGAGTTAAAAACATTTGAAAAGAAAATATTTTGTTTCATTTTTCTCTTTTTTTTTTTTTTTTTTTTTTTCCCAAACTTGTGTCTTAAATTTTATTCACAGCACAGAAATGATACCAGTGTTGGATCAGTTTATGCCTAATAATAACATTTTGTAAGTATTAGAAATCCCTGAAACTGTGATACTAGTTTTACTGCAGTAGTAGTACATGCAGTAGTAGTAGTAGTTTTTGTTAAGCAGTATTGTGTAGTGTGAATACGGCAGGAAACAAGATGTACTTTGGATCAGGGACCAGACTCATGGTTCACATATGTAAGTGTAAAAAGTACTGCCATGTACACACTTAGTCCTGGTTTAGACCTGGTTCAGTCCTGGTTTAGTCCTGATTTAGTCCTGGTTTAGTCCTGGTTTTAGACCTGGTTTAGTCCTGGGTTTAGTCTTAGTACTACTAGTAGTTTTAATACTAGTATTAATTGTAGTAGAAGTTGTAGTAGTAGTTGCAGTAGTAGTACTAGTTGTGGTAGTTGTAGTAGTATTTTCTGCAGTAGTAGTACATGCAGTAGTAGTAGTAGTAGTAGTATTTGTTGTGCAGTATTGTGTAGTGTGAATACTGGAGGAGTAACCAAGTTGTATTTTGGATCACACATTTTTCACATTTTGAATGATTAAAAACAGTTTGTAAAGAAGTTTGTAGAAACATGAGTTTGTGACGAGGAACTCAGGTTTTGTTTTTTCTCTAACACAAAAGAAAAGTTTGTAAAATGTCTAATGTTTAATCCTCAAAACAACTTTGCTGAAATGTATAAATTATAATTTCTAATCTAAAATCCATGTGATTGAGCAGTGGAATGTGCAGTAGTAGTAGTAGTACTTTCTGCAGTAGTTTTTGCAGTAATAGTAGTAATGATGAAGAATAGTTTTATTTTATATGTATTAGAAAACCCTAAAAGTGTGAATAATAGTTTTACTGCAGTGTTATGCAGTAGTAGTACATGCAGTAGTAGTAGTAGTTTTTGTTCAGCAGTATTGTGTAGTGTGACTACGGCAGGAAACTATAAGATGTTTTTTGGATCAGGGACCAGACTCACAGTTCATAAATGTAAGTGTAAAAATGAGTTTTGAGTTAAAAAACACTTTGAAAAGAAAGTATTTAGTTTGATTTGTAGTAAAAGTACTTTGTCTGAGTTCTGGGCAGAGCAGCTGAAACGTCTTGAGCTCAAAAACTTAGTTGTAGTAGCAGAAATGCAGTAGTGTTTACAGTAGTAGAGGGATTTATTGCAGTAGTTTTTGCAGTAGAAGTAATGAAAGTAGAAGTTTTATTTTTTTTATGTATTAGAAATCCATGAAACTAGTAGTAGTAGTAGTTTTTGTTGTGCAGTATTGTGTAGTGTGACTAGTGGAACAGGAAAGTTTAAGTTGTTTTTTGGATCAGGGACCAGACTCACGATCCAAAAGTGTAAGTGTAAAAAACACATTTTTCACGTTTTGAATGATTAAAAACTGTTTTTAAAGAAGTTTGTAGAAACATGAGTTTGTGACGAGGAACTCAGGTTTTGTTTTTTCTCTAACACAAAAGAAAAGTTTGTAAAATGTCTTGGTTCAGTCCAGTTTCAGTTCTGGTTCAGTAGTAGAAGCAGAAGTAATAATGTCAAAGAGGAATTTAATTTTGTATGTATTAAAAATCCCTAAAACTGCTAATACTAGTTTTACTGCAGTCGTATGCAGTAGTAGTACATGCAGTAGTAGTAGTAGTTTTTGTTGTGCAGTATTGTGTAGTGTGACTGGTCAGGGAGTAAACAAGATGTTCTTTGGATCAGGGACCAGACTCACCATCCAAACAATGTAAGTGTACAAAACACATTTTTCACGTTTTGAATTATGACGATTAAAAACAGTTTGAAGAGAGGTTTTGTTTTCTCAGTAACACAAAAGAAAAGCTTAAATAAACTCCAGATGCAGCTGAAACGTCTGGAGCTCACAAACTTTGTTCATGGGAAATGTATAAGTTATAGTTTCTAATATAAAATGTATGTGACTGAACAGTGTAGTAGTAGTAGTAGTAGTAGTTTATTTAGTAGTAGTAGTTCTTTGAGTAGATTTTGCATTAGTTGTAGTAATAATGTTGTAGAATAATTTCATTTTGTACGTATTAAAAACCCCTGAAACTAGTTTTACTGCAGTAGTTTGCAGTAGTAGTACATGCAGTAGTAGTAGTAGTAGTAGTTTTTGTTATGCAGTATTGTGTAGTGTGACTGGTTCAGGAGGAAACCTTAAGATGTATTTTGGATCAGGGACCAGACTCACGGTTCAAAAATGTAAGTGTAAAAATGAGTCCTTTTGTTTTTTGTTTGTGTGGGAGAATTTAAAAGAATATTGATCTGTGAAACTTCTACTGCTGCAAACACACTCATGATTTAGTCCTGGTTTAGTACTGGTTTAGTCTTGGTTTAGTCCTGGTTTAGTCCTGGTTTAGTTCTCAAAATAACTTTAATGAAATGTATGTGATCATTTCTAATCTAAAACACATTTGATCATGTGAATGTGCAGTAGTAGTAGTTCTTGCAGTATTTTTGCAGTAATAGAATTAATTATGAAGAGTAGTTTTATTTTGTTTGTTTTAGAAATCCCTAAAACTGTGAATAATAGATTTTCTGCAGTAGTAGTACATGCAGTAATAGTAGTAGTAGTAGTTTTGGTTAAGCAGTATTGTGTAGTGTGACTGGTCAGGGAGGATACAGGATGTATTTTGGATCAGGGACCAGACTCACGGTTCATAAATGTAAGTGTGAAAAATGTGTTCTGTGTTAAAAAGTACTTTCAAAGTATTTTATTTCATTTGTAGTAAAAGTACTTTGTGTGAGTTCTGGGCAGAGCAGCTGAAACGTCTGGAGTTCACAAACTTTGTTCGTGTGAAAATGTTTCTAACATTTTCAGTTTGAACTTAATCCATGATTCAGCAGTTACAGTTTTGGACAGAGAGTCCAGGTTTAGTCCTGGTTTAGTCCTGTTTTAGTCCTGGTTTTAGTCCTGGTTCAGTCCTGGTTTAGTCCTGGTTTAGTCCTGGTTTAGTCCTGGTTCAGTCCTGGTTTTAGACCTGGTTTAGTTCTGGTTTTAGTCATAGTACTACTAGTAGTTTTAATACTAGTATTAATTGTAGTAGTAGTTGTTTTAATAGTAGAAGTTGTAGTAGTAGTACTAGTTGTGGTAGTTGTAGTAGTATTTTCTGCAGTAGTAGTACATGCAGTAGTAGTAGTAGTAGTTTTTGTTCAGCAGTATTGTGTAGTGTGAATACTGGAGGAGCAACCAAGTTGTATTTTTGGATCAGGGACCAGACTCACAGTTCAAAAGTGTAAGTGTAAAAAACACATTTTTCACATTTTGAATGATTAAAAACAGTTTGTAAAGAAGATTGTAGAAACATGAGTTTGCGACGAGGAACTCAGGTTTAGTGTTTCAGTCCAGGTTAAGTACTAGTAGCAAAAGCAGTAATGCTGAAGAGTAATTTTATTTGTATGTATTGGAAATCCCTGAAATTGTGAACCTAGTTTTACTGCAGTATTATGCAGTAGTAGTACATGTAGTAGTAGTAGTTTTTGTTGTGCAGTATTGTGTAGTGTGACTGGAGGAGTAAACAAGTTGTTCTTTGGATCAGGGACCAGACTCACGATTCAAACATGTAAGTGTGAAAAATTTTGAAAGAAAAAAAAAAGCACCAAAAAGAATGTAGAAACATTACTTTTTTTTTTTTTTTTTTAGTTTCTCTTTAGAAAATTGACATTTTCAAAACAGCTCACACAAAATCTGAAACTGTATTTTAGTCCAATTTCAGTCCAAGTTCAGTCCAAGTTCAGTCCTACTTTAGTCCTGGTTGAGTCCTGAAACAGAATCACTCTGGTCCTGTTCTAGTCCTGGTTTAGGTTTAATTCTGGTCCAGTCTTGGTCTGGATTTGATGAGGTCCGTTTCAGTCCTGGTTTTGTTTGTTGAGTGTGAATAAACTGGTTCAGATCTGTGAGTTCAGTTAAAATGACTTTTGTTGATGAGACTTCAGCTCTGTGTTTCCTTCTCTAAAAACAAGTTCACTTTTATTTTCTCAATAAAAGAAAATGAAATATATTTACATTTTGGTTAAAGTTTGTGTTTGTGTTTTAATGTTTTATGTATTAAAAATCCCTGAAACAGAATGTTACTTATAACACAGTGGATTGCAGTAGTACATGCAGTAGCACATGCAGTAGTAGTAGTAGTTTTTGTTCAGAGGTATTGTGTAGTGTGAATGCTGGAGGAGGAAACAAGATGTTCTTTGGATCAGGGACCAGACTCACGGTTCAAAACTGTAAGTGTAAAAAACACATAAATTATGACGAGTTAAAAACAGTTTGTAAAGAAGATTGTAGAAACACGAGTGTGTGATGAGGAACTCAGGTTTTGTTTTTTTAACACAAAAGAAAAATTTAAATAAACTCCAGGTGCAGCTGAAACGTCTTGAGTTTACAAACTTTGTTCACATTAAAATTCAGTTATATTTTATTTTTTGTAACATAAAACACATGTGACTGAGCAGCAGAATGTGCAGGAGCAGCAGGAGTTTTTGCAGTAGTTATAGTAGTAGTAGTAGTAGTAGTAGCAAAGTAGTAATTAAATTAAATTTTATTTTTTGTATGTATTAGAAGTCCCTGAAACTGTGAACACTTGTAGTAGTAGTACATGTAGTAGTAGTAGTTTTTGTTCAGCAGTATTATGCAGTGTGACTGGGACAGGAAACTATAAGATGTATTTTGGATCAGGGACCAGACTCACGGTTCAAAAACGTAAGTGTAAAAAATGTTTTTGAGTTCTTGGGTCCTGGTTTAGTCCTGGTTTAGTCCTGGTTTAGTCCTAGTTTAGTCCTGGTTTAGTCTGGTTTAGTCCTGGTTTAGTCCTACATAAATCCCAAAATAAAATTGTTTTGGTCTTGTTCTAGTCTTGTAGTAGTTGTTTTTTTGCAGTAGAAATGCCTAAAACTGTGAATACTGATTGTACTGTACATACAGAGTACATGCAGTAGTAGTAGTAGTAGTAGTAGTAGTAGTTTTTGTTGTGCAGTATTGTGTAGTGTGACTGGAAGTTCTGTCAAGTTGTATTTTGGATCAGGGACCAGACTCACGATCCAAAACTGTAAGTGTAAAAATGTGTTTTCAGTTCATTTCTAAAGAGGCACCGATGCAGTTTTTTTTATCAGTTCCGATACCGATTCCAATTCTTCAGCTGTAAGTATCTGTTCTTTCAGTCTCAGGAGAGAGGAATTCTTTCATAAAAACTAAGAGAGTCCTGGCTTAGTCCCGAAATAGAATTATTTTGGTCCTGTTCTCGTTTTGTAGTAGTAGTTTGTGTAGTAGAAATCCCTGAAACTGTGAATACTGGTTGTACTGTACATGCAGTAGTAGTAGTAGTAGTTTTTGTTGTGCAGTATTGTACAGTGTGACTGGAAACTCTAACAAGATGTTCTTTGGATCAGGGACCAGACTCACGGTCCAAAACTGTAAGTGTGAAAAATGATTTCTGAGTTACAATTTTTTTTTGAAATGAATGTATTTTATTTCATTTATAATTAAAGTACTTTGCAGCTGAAACGTCTGGAGTTCAAAGACTTAATTGATGAGAATTTTTTAATTTAAGTGGAGATTGATGAGTTATAGTTTTTACAGAAAACACACGCTCCATGTTCAGTGTGATTAAAAATAATGTGAATGTGAAAACAGGAATATGCAGTAGTAGTAGAAGTAGTTTTGCAGTAGTAGTAGTTTTTGTAATGCAGTATTGTGTAGTGTGAATACTCAGGGAGTGTAGAAGTTGTATCTTTGGATCAGGGACCAGACTCACGGTTCATAAATGTAAGTGTAAAAATTAGTTATTTTGTTTTTTGCTCATGTGGAAGAATTTAAACAGAATATTGATCTGTGAAATTCTACTGCTGCAAACACAATTATGATTTAGTCCTGGTTTAGTCCTGGTTTAGTCCTGAAATAGACTTATTTAGGTTCTGTTCTAGACCAGCTTCAGTTCTGGTTAAGTACTAGTAGCAAAAGTAGTAATGCTGAAGTGTAATTAAATTTTTTATGTATTAAAAATCCCTGAAATTGTGATCCTAGATTTACTGCAAGGGTCTGCAGTAGTAGTAGTAGTAGTAGTAGTTTTTGTTGTGCAGTATTGTGTAGTGTGACTAGTGGAGCAGGAGTAGACAAGTTGTACTTTGGATCAGGGACCAGACTCACGGTTCATAAATGTAAGTGTGAAAAATGATTTACTGCTGCGTACACACTTAGTCCTGGTTTAGTCTTTTGTAAATCCTGAAACAGAATTATTTTGGTCCCGTTCTAGTCTTGTAGTAATTGTCGTTTTTGTAGGAGAAATCCCTGAAACTGTGAATTCTAATTGTAATGTACATGCAGTAGTAGTAGTAGTAGTTTTTGTTGAGCAGTATTGTGCAGTGTGAATACTGGAGGAGGAAACTTTAAGGATGTATTTTGGATCAGGGACCAGACTCACGGTTCAAAAATGTAAGTTTAAAAATGTGTTTTGAGTCGAGTTAAAAAACACTTCGAAATATTTGTTTTCTCTGTAACAGAAAAGAAAAGTACTTGTAGTAAAAGTACTTTCTTGTACTGAGTTCTGGGCAGAGCAGCTGAAACGTCTTGAGCTCAAAAACTTTGTTCATGTGAAAATTTGTTTCATGAGTTTCAGTTTAGTTTTTATAACATAAAAAACACATGACAGAGAAGCAGAACCTGCAAAATTAATAACAGTGTTTGTAATAGTAACAAAAGTAATTAATATTATTCTTTTTTTTATGTATTAGAAATCCCTGAAACTACAATCCTAGTTCTACTGCAGTACTAATAGTAGTAGTAGTTTTTGTTGTGCAGTATTGTGTAGTGTGACTACGACAGGAAACAAGATGTATTTTGGATCAGGGACCAGACTCACGGTTCAAACATGTAAGTGTAAAAATGAGTTCTGAGTTTAAAAAACACCTTGAAAAAGAAAGTATTTAGTTTGATTTGTAGTAAAAGTACTTTGTGTGAGTTCTGGGCAGAGCAGCTGAAACGTCTGGAGTTCACAAACTTTGTTCATGAGAAAATGAACTGAACCCGAGATTCAGGAGTTGTATTTTCTGATATAAAACGTATGTGACAGAAGAGAAAGTGCAGTAGCAGTAGTACTAGTACTATTAGTTTGTGCAGTACTTTTTGCAGTAGTAGTAACTTTGGAGAGTAATTTGTAATGAAGCACAGATGCAGAGTTTCAGACTGAAGCTTTAAGTAGAAATAAAAGTTCAAACATGGTGAGACTTTCTGGGCCCAGTCTCTTTACTTCAGTTTATCGCTTGTACGTCCAGTCAGGATATCGACTCAACCGATATTTGGAAAACGATATTCGATCCAGCACCTAAAACTTTATTGATGAGAAAATTCAAACTTAAGTTAAGATTGATGAGATGTAGTTTTTACAGAAAACACACGCTCCATGTTCAGTGTGATTCAAATAATCTGAAAGTGAAAACAGGAATATGCAGTAGTTGTAGTAGTTTTTGTAGTAGTAGTAGTAGTTTTTGTTATGCAGTATTGTGTAGTGTGAACTGGGACAGGAGGAAACTATAAGATGTTTTTTGGATCAGGGACCAGACTCACGATTCAAACATGTAAGTGAAAAATGATTTACTACCATGTACACACGTAATCCTGGTTTAGTCCTGGTTTAGTCCTGGTTTAGTCCTGGTTTAGTCCTGAAATAGATTTATTTTGGTTCTGTTCTAGACCAGGTTCAGTTCTGGTTAAGTACTAGTAGCAAAAGTAATAATGCTGAAGTGTAATTTAATTTTGTATGTATTAAAAATCCCTGAAACTGTGATCCTAGATTTACTGCAGTGTTATGTAGTAGTAGTACATGTAGTAGTAGTAGTAGTAGTTTTTGTTGTGCAGTATTGTGTAGTGTGACTGATGGAGTAAACAAGTTGTATTTTGGATCAGGGACCAGACTCACCATCCATAAATGTAAGTGTAAAAATGAGTTCTGAGTTTAAAAACACTTTGAAAAGAAAGTATTTTATTTCATTTGTAGTAAAAGTACTTTGTGTGAGTTCTGGGCAGAGCAGCTGAAACGTCTGGAGTTCACAAACTTTGTTCATGTGAAAATGTTTCTATATTTCCTGTTTGAATTTAAGCCCCGATTCACCAGTTACAGTTTTGGACAGAAATAGAATTATTCTGATTCTGTTCTAGTCCTGGTTCAGTTCTAGTAGCAGATGTAGAAATGTTGAAGAGTGATTTAATTTTGTTTGTATTAGAAATCCATAAAACTGTGAATAATAGTTTTACTGCAGTACATGCAGTAGTAGTAGTTTTTGTTAAGCAGTATTGTGTAGTGTGACTAATAGCGCAGGATACAGGATGTACTTTGGATCAGGGACCAGACTCACAGTTCACAAATGTAAGTGTAAAAAGTACTGCCGTGTACACACTTAGTCCTGGTTTAGACCTGGTTTTAGTCCTGGTTTAGTCCTGGTTTAGTCCTGGTTTAGTCCTGGTTTAGTCCTGGTTTAGTCCTGGTTTAGTCCTGGTTCAGTCCTGGTTTTAGTCCTGGTTTTAGTCCTGGTTTAGTCCTGGTTTTAGTCCTGGTTTAGTCCTGGTTTAGTTCCTGGTTTAGTTCTGGTTTAGTCCTGGTTTAGTCCTGGTTTAGTCCTGGTTTTAGTCCTGGTTTAGTCCTGGTTTAGTCCTGGTTTTAGTCCTGGTTCAGACCTGGTTCAGTCCTGGTTTAGTCCTGGTTTTAGTCCTGGTTTAATCCTGGTTTAGTCCTGGTTTTAGTCCTGGTTCAGTCCTGGTTTAGTCCTGGTTTAGTTCCTGGTTTTAGTTCTGGTTTAGTCCTGGTTTAGTCCTGGTTTAGTCCTGGTTTAGTCCTGGTTTAGTCCTGGTTTGTTGGTTTAGTCCTGGTTTAAGTCCTGGTTTAGTCCTGGTTTAATCCTGGTTTAGTCCTGGTTTTAGTCCTGGTTTTAGTCTGGTTTAGTCCTGGTTTTAGTCCTGGTTTAGTCCTGGTTTAGTCCTGGTTTAGTCCTACTTAAGTCTTGAAATAGAATTATTTTGGTCCTGTTCTAGTGCTGTAGTAGTTTGTGTAGTAGAAATCTCTGAAACTGTGGATACTGATTGTACTGTACATGCAGAGTACATGCAGTAGTAGTAGTAGTAGTTTTTGTTATGCAGTATTGTACAGTGTGTATACTGGGACAGCAAGCAAGTTGTTCTTTGGATCAGGGACCAGACTCACGATTCAAAAGTGTAAGTGTGAAAAGTACTGCCATGTACACACTTAGTCCTGGTTTAGTCCTGAAATAGACTTATTTTGGTTCTGTTCTAGACCAGGTTTAGTTCTGGTTAAGTACTAGTAGCAAAAATAGTAATACTGAAGGGTCATTTAATTTATTTTGTATGTATTAAAAATCCCTGAAATTGTGATACTAGATTTACTGCAGTGGTATGCAGTAGTAGTACATGCAGTAGTAGTAGTTTTTGTTGAGCAGTATTGTGTAGTGTGACTAGTGGAGCAGGAGTAAACAAGTTGTATTTTGGATCAGGGACCAGACTCACGGTTCATAAATGTAAGTGTGAAAATGAGTTATTTGTGTTTAAAAACACTTTGAAAAAGAAAGTATTTTGTTTGATTTGTAGTAAAAGTACTTTGTGGTTTAGTTCTGGTTCAGTCAGCTGGTTCGTCTAAAGTTCACAAACTTTGTTCATATGAAAATGTATAAGTTATAGTTTCTAACCAAAATGTGTGTGACTGAACAGAATGTGCAGTAGTAGGAGAAATAATGTTGAAGAGCAATTTCATGTATTAGAAATCCCTGAAACTAGGAATGCAGTAGTAGTAGTAGTAGTAGTAGTAGTTTTTGTTAAGCAGTATTGTGTAGTGTGACTGGGACAGGAGGATACAATAAGATGTATTTTGGATCAGGGACCAGACTCACGATCCAAACATGTAAGTATAAAAATGTGTTTTCAGTTCATTTCTAAAGATGTAGTTTTTATCAGTTTCGATACCGATTCTTTAGCTTTAAGTTTTGGTCGATATTGACGATACCAGAGTCTGAAAACAACATTTATTTCCTTTAAAACAAAATTACACCAGACAAAACTGATCCAGACGAGTTGTAGATCTGTTCTTTCTGTCTCAGTGAGAGGAATTCTTTCATCAAAACTCAGAGAGTCCTGGTTTAGTCCTGGTTTAGTCCTGGTTTAGTTCTGGTTTAGTCCTGGTTTAGTCTAAGTCTAAGTTTTCTAAGTTACAGTTTCTAATCTAAAATTCATGTTTGAGCTGCAGAATGTTCAGTAGTAGTAGTAGTATGTATGTATTAAAAATCCCTGAAACTGTGAGTATACGTTTTACTGCAGTAGTAGTAGTAGTAGTAGTTTTTGTTCAGCAGTATTGTGTAGTGTGACTACTGGAGGAGGAAACTATAGGATGTATTTTGGATCAGGGAGTGTGAAAATGAGTTCCGTGTTAAAAAACACTTTGAAAAGAAAGTATTTTGTTTGATTTGTAGTAAAAGTACTTTGTGTGAGTTCTGGGCAGAGCAGCTGAAACGTCTGGAGTTCACAAACTTTATTCATGTGAAAATTTAAACTTAAGTCAAGATTGATGAGTTATAGTTTTTACAGAAAACACACGCTCCATGTTCAGTGTGATTAAAAATAATCTGAATGTGAAAACAGGAATATGCAGTAGTAGTAAACGTTTTTGTAGTAGCAGTAGTTTTTGTTGTGCAGTATTGTGTAGTGTGACTACTCAGGGAGGATACAGGATGTACTTTGGATCAGGGACCAGACTCACGGTTCAGATCTGTAAGTTTGAAAAATGTGTTTTGAGTCGAGTTAAAAACTGTTTGAAATGTTTGTTTTCTCTGTAACAGAAAAAAAAAAATACTTGT
Organism: Boleophthalmus pectinirostris; assembly: GCF_026225935.1. NCBI lineage: Eukaryota > Metazoa > Chordata > Actinopteri > Gobiiformes > Gobiidae > Boleophthalmus > Boleophthalmus pectinirostris. The sequence continues at coordinate 36,719,763 of NW_026571095.1, read as the reverse complement.
AGTAAAAGTACTTTGTGTGAGTTCTGGGCAGAGCAGCTGAAACGTCTGGAGTTCACAAACTTTGTTCATGAGAAAATTTAAATTTAAGTTGAGATTGATGAGTTAAAAGCTCCATGTTCAGTGTGGTTCAATATAATCTGAATGTGAGTACAGGAATATGCAGTAGTAGTAGTAGTAGTAATTTTTGCTGTAGTAGTAGTAGTATTTGTTAAGCAGTATTGTGTAGTGTGACTGGGACAGGATACGAGAAGATGTATTTTGGATCAGGAACCAGACTCATGATCCAAAACTGTAAGTTTAAAAATGTGTTTTAAGTGAGTTCAGTTAAAAACAAACATAGAAAACAAATATTTTATTTGATTTTAAATCCAGATGTTCATTTCTCTGTTGGAGAAGTTTTTTTTTTTTTCAAACTCATGTCTGAAATCATTTATACAGAAATGTTTCAGTATCAACACCGACATCTGATTCAATTCGTATGTACTTGAAATCCATGAAACTGCAAATATCAGTTTTACCACAGTAGTAGTACATGCAGTAGTAGTAGTAGTAGTAGTTTTTGTTGAGCAGTATTGTGCAGTGTGAATGGAGCTGGATATAAGTTGTTCTTTGGATCAGGGACCAGACTCACGATTCACAAATGTAAGTGTAAAAATGTGTTTTCAGTTCATTTGTAAAGATGCACTGATGCAGTTTTTTTCAGTTCTGATTCTGATTCTTTAGCTTTAAGTATCGGTCGATATCGACGATACCAGAGCCTGAAAACAACATTTATTTCCTTTAAACCAAAATCAAACCAGACAAAACTGATCCAGACGAGTTGTAGATCTGTTCTTTCTGTCTCAGTGAGAGGAATTCTTTCATCAAAACTCAGAGTTATTTTGATGAACTAAAGTCAGAAGAGTTTGTCTGAAGAAAAGTTCAAACTTTATGAGACGACGACCTGTAAACAGAATTATTACATCGTGTCCAGTCAGGATATCGACTGAACCGATATTTGAAAGACGATATTTGATTCAGCAAATGTTTCAGTATCGGTGCTGATATCTGATACCAGGATTGGATCAGTGTGTCCCAAGTCATTTAAATTTATGTATTAGAAATCCTTAAAACTGCAAATACTAGTTTTACTGCAATGGTATGTAGTAGTAGTACATGCAGTAGTAGTAGTAGTTTTTGTTCAGTAGTATTGTGTAGTGTGACTGATCAGGGAGGAAACAAGATGTATTTTGGATCAGGGACCAGACTCACGATTCAAAACTGTAAGTGTAAAAATGAGTTCTGATTTTAAAAAACACTTTGAAAAGAAAGTATTTTATTTCATTTGTAGTAAAAGTACTTTCTTGTACTGAGTTCTGGTCAGAGCAGCTGAAACGTCTTGAGCTCAAAAACTTTGTTCATGTGAAAATTTGTTTCATGAGTTTCAGTTTAGTTTTTATAACAAAAAAAAAAAACACATGACAGAGAAGCAGAACCTGCAAAATTAATAACAGTGTTTGTAGTAGTAACAAAAACACAAATATTATTTATTTATGTATTAGAAATTCCTGAAACTACGATCCTAATTTTACTGCAGTACTAGTAGTAGTAGTAGTAGTTTTTGTTGAGCAGTATTGTGTAGTGTGACTGATGGAGGATACAGTAAGATGTATTTTGGATCAGGGACCAGACTCACGGTTCATAAATGTAAGTGTGAAAAGTACTGCCATGTACACGTTTAGTCCTGGTTTAGTTCTGGTTTAGTCCTGGTTTAGTTCTGAAATAGAATTATTTTGGTTCTGTTCTAGACCTGGTTTAGTTCTGGTTAAGTTCTAGTAGCAGATGTAGTAATGTTGAAGAGTAATTTAATTTTGTATGTATTAGAAATCCATAAAACCGTGAATACTAGCTTTACTACAGTACATGCAGTAGTAGTAGTTTTTGTAGTGCAGTATTGTGTAGTGTGACTGACAGCGTAGGATACAGGATGTATTTTGGATCAGGGACCAGACTCACAATCCAAAAATGTAAGTTTAAATAGTACTGCCATGTACACATTTAGACCTGGTTTAGACCTGGTTTAGTCCTGGTTTAGTCCTGGTTTAGTCCTGGTTTAGACCTGGTTTAGTCCAGGTTTAGTCCTGGTTTAGTCCTGGTTTAGTCCTGGTTTAGTCCTGGTTTAGTCCTGGTTTAGACCTGGTTTAGTCCTACATAAGTCCTGAAATAGATTTATTTTGTCCTGTTCTAGTGCTGTAGTAGAAATCCCTAAACCTGTAAATACTGATTGTACTACTACAATATGCAGTAGTAGTAGTTTTTGTTGAGCAGTATTGTGTAGTGCGAATACTGGAGCAAAAAACAAGATGTACTTTGGATCAGGGACCAGACTCACGATTCAAAACTGTAAGTGTAAAAATTATTTCTGTGTTAAAAAGCACTTTGACATGAATGTATTTTGTGTCAATTGTGATAAAAGTATTTGTAGTAAAAGTACTTTGTGTGAGTTCTGGGCAGAGCAGCTGAAACGTCTGGAGTTTAAAAACTTTGTTCATGTGAAAATTTAAATTTAAACTGAGATTGATGAGTTACAGTTTTTACAGAAAACACACGCTCCATGTTCAGTGTGATTCAATATAATCTGTATCTGAATACAGGAATATGCAGTAGTAGTAGTAGTTGGTGTCAGTGTAGTAGTACATGTAGTAGTAGTAGTAGTTTTTGTTATGCAGTAGTGTGTAGTGTGACTACGACAGTAGACAAGTTGTATTTTGGATCAGGGACCAGACTCACGGTTCACAAATGTAAGTGTGAAAATGTGTTTTGGGTGAGTCGAGTTAAAAACACTTTTAAAAACTGTATTTTATTTTATTTTAAATCCAAATGTTCATTTCTCTGTTGGAGCAGTTTTTTTTTTTAATCCAAACTTAAATTTTATACACAGCAAATGTTTCATATCAGCACCAACACCAGCATCAGATCAGTGCATCACTAATCATTTAATTAATTTTGTATGTATTAGAAATCCATGAAACTGTGAATACTAGTTACACTGCAGAAGTAGTAGTATTTGTTCAGCAGTATTGTGTAGTGTGACTGGTGGAGGAGCAGGATTGTATAAGTTGTTCTTTGGATCAGGGACCAGACTCACGGTTCAAAACTGTAAGTGTAAAAATGTATTTTCAGTTCATTTCTAAAGATATCCTGAAGCAGTTTTTTTCAGTTCTGATACTGATTCTGATTCTTTAGCTTTAAGTATCGGTCGATATCGACGATACCAGAGCCTGAAAACAACATTTATTTCCTTTAAACCAAAATCAAACCAGACAAAACTGATCCAGACGAGTTGTAGATCTGTTCTTTCTGTCTCAGTGAGAGGAATTCTTTCATCAAAACTCAGAGTTATTTTGATGAACTAAAGTCAGAAGAGTTTTGTCTGAAGAAAAGTTCAAACTTTATGAGACGACGACCTGTAAACAGAATTATTACATCATGTCCAGTCAGGATATCGACTGAACCGATATTTGAAAGACGATATTTGATTCAGCAAATGTTTCAGTATCGGTGCTGATATCTGATACCAGGATTGGATCAGTGTGTCCCAAGTCATTTAAATTTATGTATTAGAAATCCTTAAAACTGCAAATACTAGTTTTACTGCAATGGTATGTAGTAGTAGTACATGCAGTAGTAGTAGTTTTTGTTGTGCAGTATTGTGTAGTGTGACTAATCTGGGAGCAAACAAGATGTATTTTGGATCAGGGACCAGACTCACGGTTCAAAAGTGTAAGTGTAAAATGAGTTCTTTTGTGTTTTGTGTTGAGTTTTAAACAGAACATTGTTGTGTAGAACCTCGGGGGCTGGAGTTGTTGTTGTTGTTGTTTGGAGGAGCAGAAAGTTCTTTTGGTTTTCTTTGGTCTCAAAAAAACAAAACTGATGCACTGAAAATACAAAATAACGAAATGTCTTTAAAACCACACGACAAAGTTAAAATCACATCCACATGTTTTCTGATCTGTGGAACTTCTGCTGCTGCAAACACATTTATGGTTCAGTCCTGGTTTAGTCCTGGTTTAGTCCTGGTTTAGTCTTGGTTTAGTCCTGGTTTAGTCCTGGTTTAGTCACTGTTTAGTCCTGGTTCAGTTCTGGTTAAGTGGTTAAGGTTAGTAATAGTTTTTGCAGTAGTAATAGTAATGTTGAAGAGTAAATAGAAATGCCTAAAACTATGATACTAGTTTTACTGCAGTGGTATGTAGTAGTAGTACATGCAGTAGTAGTAGTAGTAGTAGTATTTGTTAAGCAGTATTGTGTAGTGTGACTGGTCAGGGAGGATACAGGATGTATTTTGGATCAGGGACCAGACTCACCATCCAAAACTGTAAGTGTGAAAAATGATTTACTGCCGTGTACACACTTAGTCCTGTTTAGTCCTGTTTTAGTCCTGTTTTAGTCCTGGTTTAGTCCTGGTCTAGACCTACGTAAGTCCTGAAATCAAATTATTTTGGTCCTGTTCTAGTCTTGTAGTAGTAGTTTTTTGTGGTAGAAATCCCTAAAACTGTGAATACTACATGTACTCTTACATGCAGTACTACTATATGCAGTAGTAGTACATGCAGTAGTAGTAGTTTTTGTTGTGCAGTATTGTGTAGTGTGACTAGTGGAGCAGGAGTAAACAAGTTGTATTTTGGATCAGGGACCAGACTCACCATCCATAAATGTAAGTGTGAAAAATAAATTCCATGTTAAAAAGCACTTTGAAATTAATGTATTTTGTGTCAGTTATGATAAAAGTACTTGTAGTAAAAGTACTTTGTGTGAGTTCTGGGCCGAGCAGCTGAAACGTCTGGAGTTCACAAACTTTGTTCATGTGAAAATTTTAATTTAAGTGGAGATTGATGAGTTACAGTTTTTACAGAAAACACACGCTCCATGTTCAGTGTGATAAAAAATAATCAGTATCTGAATACAGGAATATGCAGTAGTAGTAGTAGTAGTAGTAGTAGTAGTAGTTTTTGTTATGCTGTATTGTGTAGTGTGAATACTCAGGGAGTAAACAGGATGTATTTTGGATCAGGGACCAGACTCACCATCCATAAATGTAAGTGTGTAAAATGTATTTTGAGTTAATCTCTCAGGATGCACTGATGCAGTTTTTTTTTCAGTTCCAATACCGATTCTTTAGCTTTAAGTATCGGTCGATATCGACGATACCAGAGCCTGAAAACAACATTTATTTCCTTTAAACCAAAATCAAGACAAAACTGATCCAGACGAGTTGTAGATCTGTTCTTTCTGTCTCAGTGAGAGGAATTCTTTCATCAAAACTCAGAGAGTCCTGGTTTAGTCCTGGTTTAGTCCTGGTTTAGTCCTGGTTTAGTCCTGGTTTAGTCCTGGTTTAGTCCTGAAATAGAATTTTTATGGTTCTGTTCTAGACCAGCTCCAGTCCAGGTTCAGTTCTGGTTAAGTACTAGTAGCAAAAGTAATAATGCTGAAGAGTAATTTAATTTTGTATGTATTAGAAATCCCTGAAATTGTGATACTACATTTACTGCAATGGTCTGCAGTACTAGTAGTAGTAGCAGTAGTAGTAGTAGTTTTTGTTGTGCAGTATTGTGTAGTGTGACTGTGACAGGAAACTATAAGATGTATTTTGGATCAGGGACCAGACTCACGGTTCATAAATGTAAGTGTTAAAATGAGTTCTTTTGTGTTTTGTTCATGTGGGAGAATTTAAACAGAATATTGATCTGTGGAACTTCTACTGCTGCAAACACACTCATGATTTAGTCCTGGTTTAGACCTGGTTTAGACCTGGTTTAGTCCTGGTTCAGTCCTGGTTTAGTTTCTGCTCTGGAGTTTCTTGTTGTGTGAATGTGAACAGTCTGGTGTTTGGAGCAGGGACTCGTCTCTCTGTTCACATCGGTGAGTTCAGTTAAAAACACTTGTATTTTGTTTGATTTTAAATCCAAATGTTCATTTCTCTGTTGGAGCTTTGTTTTTGTTTTTTTTTCTTTTCCCAAACGGTTATTCTCATGTTTCTCTCAGGACGACTGACACTTCAGGTAAATGTTCCTTCTCCAATGACCAGGTCATGTTTGTAGTAAAAGTACTTTCTCTGAGCAGCTGAAACGTCTTGAGCTCAAAAACTGAAAATTTAACTTAAGGCGACGTTCACCAGTTTCTAATCAAACATGTGTGTGACTGAACAGAAAGTGCAGTCGCAGCAGAAGTAATGTTAAAGAGTGACTCTCATGTGTCACAAATCCCTGAAACTGTGATCCTAAATTTACTGCAGTGGTATGTAGTAGTAGTACATGCAGTAGTAGTAGTTTTTGTTATGCAGTATTGTGTAGTGTGACTGGGACAGGATACAAGATGTACTTTGGATCAGGGACCAGACTCACGGTTCATAAATGTAAGTGTGAAAATGATTTACTGCTGTGTGCACACTTAGTCCTGGTTTAGTCCTGGTTTAGTCCTGGTTTAGTCCTGGTTTAGTCCTGGTTTAGTCCTGGTTTAGTCCTGGTTTAGTCCTACATAAATCCTGAAATAGAATTATTTTGTCCTGTTCTAGTCTTGTAGTAGTAGTGTTTTGGTTGTAGAAATCCCTAAAACTGTAAATACTGATTGTTCTACTACAATATGCAGTAGTAGTACATACAGTAGTAGCATATGCAGTAGTAGTAGTTTTTGTTCAGCAGTATTGTGCAGTGTGAATGCAGGATATAAGTTGTTCTTTGGATCAGGGACCAGACTCACGATCCAAACATGTAAGTGAAAAATGATTTACTGCTCTGTACACATTCAGTCCTGGTCTAGTCCTGGTTTAGTTCTGGTCTAGTCCTGGTCTAGTCCTGGTTTAGTCCTGAAATATAATTATTTTGGTTCTGTTCTAGACCAAGTTCAGTTCTGGTTAAGTACCAGTAGCAAAAGTAATAATGCTGAAGAGTAATTTAATTTTGTATGTATTAGAAATTCATGAAATTGTGATCCTAGTTTTACTGCAAGGGTCTGCAGTAGTAGTACATGCAGTAGTAGTAGTAGTTTTTGTTCAGCGGTATTGTGTAGTGTGAATACTCAGACAGGATACAAGATGTACTTTGGATCAGGGACCAGACTCACGGTTCATAAATGTAAGTGTGAAAATGATTTACTGCTGTGTACACACTTAGTCCTGGTTTAGTCCTGGTTTAGTCCTGGTTTAGTCCTGGTTTAGTCCTGGTTTAGTCCTGGTTTAGTCCTGGTTTAGTTCTGGTTTAGTAGTCCTGGTTTAGTCTGGTTTAGTCTGGTTTAGTCCTGGTTTAGTCCTGAGTTCTGGTTTAGTCCTGGTTTAGTTCTGGTTTAGTCCTATGTAAGTCCCGAAATATAATCATTTAGTCCTGTTCTAGTCTTGTTGTAGGAGTCGTTTTTCGTAGTAGAAATCCTTGAAACTGTGAACTATACTAATAGTACTGTACATGCAGAGTACATGCAGTAGTAGTAGTAGTAGTAGTAGTAGTAGTAGTAGTAGTAGTATTTGTTGTGCAGTATTATGCAGTGTGACTGGAATAGGAGGAAACCAGAAGTTGTATTTTGGATCAGGGACCAGACTCACAATTCAAAACTGTAAGTGTGAAAATGTGTTTTTGGTTAATTTCTAAAGAGACGTTTTTTTTTTTCAGTTCTGATACTGATTCTGATTCTTTATCTTGAAGTATCGGCCGATATCGATGATACCAGAGCCTGAAAACAACATTTATTTGATTTGGGTTTAAAGGAAATAAGACAAAACTGATCCAGACGAGTTGTAGATCTGTTCTTTCTGCCTCAGCTGAGAGGAATTCTTTCATCAAAACTCAGAGAGTCCTGGTTTAGTCCTGGTTCAGTCCTGGTTTAGTCCTGGTTTAGTCCTGGTTTAGTCCTGGTTTAGTCTTGGTTTAGTCCTGGTTTAGTTCTGGTTTAATCCTGGTTTAGTCCTGAAATACAATTATTTTGTCCTGTTCTAGTGCTTTTTTGTAGTAGAAATCCCTAAAACTGTAAATACTGATTGTACTACTACAATATGCAGTAGTAGCAGTAGTAGTAGTATTTGTTCAGCAGTATTGTGTAGTGTGAATACTGGAGGAGGAAATCTTAAGTTGTATTTTGGATCAGGGACCAGACTCTCGGTTCATAAATGTAAGTGTGTAAATGTGTTTTGTGTGATGAGGAGCTCAGTTTTTATTTTCTCAGTAACAGAAAAGAAAAGTTAAAATTAACTCCAGATGCAGCTGAAACATCTGGAGTTCAGACAGACAGTCCTGGTTTAATTCTGGTTCAGTTCTGGTTTAGTCCTGGTTTAGTCCTGGTTTAGTCCTACAAAGAACTTTGATAAATTTTCTAAGTTAAAGTTTCTAATCTAAAATTCATGTTTGAGCTGTAGAATGTTCAGTAGTAGTCATAGTAGTCGTAGTAATCGTAGTAGTCTGTATTAAAAATCCCTGAAACTGTGAGTATAAGTTTTACATGCAGTAGTAGTACTTGCAGTAGTAGTAGTAGTAGTTTTTGTTGTGCAGTATTGTGTAGTGTGACTGATGGAGGAGCAGTAAACAAGTTGTATTTTGGATCAGGGACCAGACTCACGATCCAAACATGTAAGTGTAAAAATTAGTTCTGAGTTAAAAAACACTTTGAAAAGAAAGTATTTTGTTTGATTTGTAGTAAAAGTACTTTGTGTGAGTTCTGGGCCGAGCAGCTGAAACGTCTGGAGTTTAAAACTTTGTTCATGAGAAAATTTGATCCATAAGTTTTAGTTTTTCTGGTATAAAAAACATGTGACCGAGTAACAGAAAGTGCAGTATTTGTAATAGTGTTTACAGTAGTAGAGGTATTTCTTGCAGTAGTTTTTGCAGTAGTAGTGGTAGCAAAAGTCGTAATTTTATTTTTTTATGTATTAGAAATCCCTGAAACTAGTACTACTACTAAAATATGCAGTAGTAGCAGTAGTAGTAGTATTTGTTCAGCAGTATTGTACAGTGTGACTGAAGGAGCAGCAGGATATAAGTTGTTCTTTGGATCAGGGACCAGACTCACGGTTCATAAATGTAAGTGTGAAAATGTGTTTTGTTTGATGAGATCATCAGTTTTTATTTTCTCAGTAACAGAAAAGTCAGTAACAGTCCTGGTTTAGTCCTGGTTCAGTCCTGGTTTAGTCCTAAAAACAACTTTGATGAATTTTCTAAGTTAAAGTTTCTAATCTAAAATGCATGTTTGAGCTGTAGAATGTTCAGTAGTAGTAGTAGTAGTAGTAGTATGTATTAAAAATCAATGAAACTGTGAGTACAAGTTTTACTGCAGTAGTAGTAGTAGTAGTAGTTTTTGTTGTGCAGTATTGTGTAGTGTGAATACCGTAAAGATGTATTTTGGATCAGGGACCAGACTCACGGTTCACAAATGTAAGTGTGAAAATGTGTTTTGGGTGAGTTCAGTTAAAAAACACTTTTTAAAAATGTGTTTTGTTTTATTTTAAATCTAAATGTTCATTTTTCTGTTGGAGCAGTTTTTTTTTTTTGGTTTTTTTTCCAAACTCGTGTCCTGAAATTTTATCCACAACAAATGTTTCAGTATCAGCACCAACACCAGCATCAGATCAGTGCATCACTAATGATTTAATTTTGTATTTATTAGAAATCCATGAAACTGTGAATATTAGTTTTACTGCAGTAGTAGTAGTATTTGTTGTGCAGTATTTTGTAGTGTGAATACTTTGGGACAGGATACCAGAAGTTGTTTTTGGATCAGGGACCAGACTCACGGTTCAAAACTGTAAGTGTGAAAAATGATTTACTGCCGTGTACACACTTAGTCCCGGTTTAGTCCTGGTTCAGGTTCAGTTCTGGTTAAGTGGTTAAGGTTAGTTAGTTTTTGCAGTAGTAGTAGTAATGTTGAAGAGTAAATAGAAATCCCTAAAACTTTGATACTAGTTTTACTGCAGTAGTATGTAGTAGTAGCAGTAGTTTTTGTTCAGCAGTATTGTGTAGTGTGAATACTGGAGTAAACAAGTTGATCTTTGGATCAGGGACCAGACTCACGGTTCAAAACTGTAAGTGTAAAAAAAAATGTTTTGAGTTAAAAAACGCTTTGCAAAAGAAAGTATTTTGTTTCATTTGTAGTAAAAGTACTTTGTCTGAGTTTTGGGCAGAGCAGCTGAAACGTCTGTGCAGTATTAGTAATAATGTTTACAGTAGTAGTAGAGGGATTTCTTGCAGTAGTTTTTGCAGTAGTAGTAGTACCAAAAATAGTAATTTAATTTTTCTATGTATTAGAAATCCCTGAAACTAGTAGTAGTAGTAGTTTTTGTTGTGCAGTATTGTGTAGTGTGACTAGTGGAGTAAAGATGTACTTTGGATCAGGGACCAGACTCACGATCCAAAAATGTAAGTGTAAAAAGTACTGCCATGTACACACTTAGTCCTGGTTTAGTTCTGGTTTAGTTCTGGTTTATTCTGGTTTAGTCCTAGTTTAGTTCTGTTTAGTTCTGGTTTATTCCTGGTTTAGTCCTGGTTCTGGTTAGTTCTGGTTAGTCCTGGTTTGTTCTGGTTTAGTTCTGGTTTAGTCCTGGTTTAGTCCTAGTTTAGTTCTGGTTTAGTTCTGGTGTAGTCCTGGTTTAGTCCTAGTTTAGTTCTGGTTTAGTTCTGGTTTAGTCCTGGTTTAGTCCTAGTTTAGTTCTGGTTTAGTTCTGGTTCAGTCCTGGTTTAGTTCTGGTTTAGTCCTGGTTTAGTCCTGGTTTAGTTCTGGTTTAGTCCTGGTTTGGTCCTGGTTTAGTCCTGGTTTAGTCCTGGTTTAGTCCTGGTTAGTTCTGGTTTAAGTTCTGGTTTAGTCTGGTTTACTGTTTAGTTCTGGTTTAGTCCTGGTTTAGTTCTGGTTTAGTCCTATGTAAATCCTGAAATAGAATTATTTTTTGTAGTAGAAATCCCTAAAACTGTAAATACTGATTGTACTACTACAATATGCAGTAGTAAGCAGTAGTAGTAGTATTTGTTTAGCAGTATTGTGTAGTGTGACTAGTGGAGGAGGAACCAAGATGTATTTTGGATCAGGGACCAGACTCTCGGTTCATAAATGTAAGTGTGTAAATGTGTTTTGTGTGATGAGGAGCTCAGTTTTTGTTTTCTCTGTAATAGGAAAGAAAAGTTTAAATTAAATAAACTCCAAATGCAGCTGAAACGTCTGGAGTTCAGACAGACAGTCCTGGTTTAGTCCTGGTTTAGTCCTAAAAACAACTTTGATAAAATGTTTTAAGTTATAGTTTCTAATCTAAATTTCATGTGTTTGTGCAGTGGAATGTTCAGTAGTAGTAGTAGTAGTAGTAGTAGTAGTAGTTCCCTCAGTAATAGCAGTAATAGTAGTAATGAAGAGTAATTTTATTTTGTATGAAAAATCCCTGAAACTGTGAGTATAAGTTTTACTGTAGTAGTAGTATTTGTTGAGCAGTATTGTGTAGTGTGACTAGTGGAGTAGGAAACTTTAAGATGTATTTTGGATCAGGGACCAGACTCACAATCCAAAACTGTAAGTGTAAAAATGTGTTTTCAGTTCATTTCTAAAGAGACAGTTTTTTTCAGTTCTGATTCCGATTCTTTAGCTTTAAGTATCGGCCGATATCAACCGATACCAGAGCCAAAACTGATCCAGACGAGTTGTAGATCTGTTCTTTCTGTCTCAGTGAGAGGAATTCTTTCATCAAAACTCAGAGTTATTTTGATGAACTAAAGTCAGAAGAGTTTTGTCTGAAGAAAAGTTCAAACTTTATGAGACGACGACCTGTAAACAGAATTATTACATCATGTCCAGTCAGGATATCGACTGAACCGATATTTGGAAGACGATATTTGATTCAGCAAATGTTTCAGTATCGGTGCTGATATCTGATACCAGGATTGGATCAGTGTGTCCCAAGTCATTTAAATTTATGTATTAGAAATCCTTAAAACTGCAAATACTAGTTTTACTGCAGCTGTATGCAGTAGTAGTACATGCAGTAGTAGTAGTTTTTGTTGAGCAGTATTGTGTAGTGTGACTAGTCAGGGAGCAAACAAGATGTATTTTGGATCAGGGACCAGACTCACGATCCAAAACTGTAAGTGTGAAAATTTATTTACTGCCGTGCACACACTTAGTCCTGGTTTAGTCCTGGTTTGGTCCTGGTTTAGTCTTGGTTCAGTCCTGGTTTAGTCCTGGTTTAGTCCTGGTTTAGTCCTGGTTTAGTCCTGGTTCAGTGGTTAAGGTTAGTAATAGTTTTTGCAGTAGTAGTAGTAGTAGTAGTAATGTTAAAGAGTAATTAGAAGAGAGTAATCCCTGAAACTGTGAGTATTCATTTTACTGCAGTAGTAGTACATGCAGTAGTAGTAGTTTTTGTTCAGCTGTATTGTGTAGTGTGAATACTGGAGCAAGAAACAAGTTGTACTTCGGATCAGGGACCAGACTCACGGTTCATAAATGTAAGTGTAAAAATGAGTCCTTTTGTTTTTTGTCGTTGTTTTGTTTGTTGGGAGAATTTTAAACAGAATATTGATCTGTGGAACTTCTGCTGCTGCAAACACTGAACACAAAACACACGCTCCATGTTCAGTCTGATTAAATATAACCAGAATACAAGAATCTGCAGTAGTAGTAGTAGTAGTAGTAGTGGTAGTAGTTTTTGCAGTAGTGCGAGTGTCTGTGTGACATCGTATGGAGAAAAGTTTTTCTTTGGAGCCGGGACTCGTCTCTCTGTTCAGACAAGTGAGTTCACCACAAATATTATTAATGATTCTTTATTTGACAAATACAAACCTGGTTTAGTCCTTCAGACCTGGTTTAGTTCTGGTTTAGTCCTGGTTTAGTCTTGTTTCAATTCAAGTTCAGTTCCAGTTCAGCCCTGGTTTTATTCTGTTTTAGTCCTGGTTCAGACCTTCTTCAGTCCTGGTTTCATCCTGGTTTAGTCCTGGTTCAGACCTGGTTTAGCCCTGGTTTAGTCCTAGTTCAGTCCTGGTTCAGACCTGGTCTAGTCCTGGTCTGGTTTTTGCTGTGGAGTTTCGTGTTGTGTGAATTCTGGAGTGAATGTGAATAAGTTTTTCTTTGGATCTGGGACTCGTCTCTTCGTTCAGACAAGTGAGTTCACCACAGATATTATTAATGATCCTTTATTTGACAAACATCAACCTGGTTCAGTCCTTCAGTCCTGGTTTAGTCCAGGTTTAGTCCTGGTTCAGACCTTCTTCAGTCTTGGTTTAGTCCTGGTTAAGACCTGGTTCAGTCCTGATTCTGTTCTGGTTTTCTTCTGGTTCAGTCCTGTTTTTTTTTTTTTTTTTTTTCTGGTTTATTCTTGGTTCAGTCCTGGTTTAGTCCTGGTTCAGTCCTGGTTCAGTCCTGGTTTAGTCCTGGTTTAGTCCTGGTTCAGACCTGGTTTAGTCCTGGTTCAGACCTGGTTTAGTCCTGGTCTAGTTTTTGCTGTGGAGTTTCGTGTTGTGTGACTACTGGAGTGAATCTGAATAAGATTTTCTTCGGAGCCGGGACTCGTCTCATCGTTCATACAAGTGAGTTCACGATAAACCTGGTTTAGTCCTGGTTTAGTCCTGGTTTAGTTCTGGTTTAGTCCTAGTCCTGGTCATACTCACAGTACACACCAGTGAGTACTAAAACTTTACTTTTACTGCATTTGTACTATATGTTACTGTATTTCTCAGTGTTACTGGGTTCACAAAAAAAAATAAGAAGCATTAGTAGTAGTAGTAGTACTAGTAGTAGTAGTAGTAGTAGTAGTAGTAGTAGCAGTAGTAGTAGTAGTATTTGGATGAGTCTGTAGTACAGTGTGAATACTCAGTTGGGGAAATTCACCTTTGGAGCCGGGACCCGACTTTCAGTACTCACTGGTGAGTACTAATACTTTACTGCGTTTGTACTGCTTTTTTTGTATTGATACTTTGCTGTCACGTCGCGCCGGGGGTGTTCTGCATGTATGTCTATGGTGGAATGTTCATCATCAGTTGCCATGGTGACACAATCAAACATTAAAAAACAGTAAAATAAGCAATAAATAAATAAAAACAACAATAAAATAAATTAAAAATAAATAAAAGACAGAAAGGACCTCACAACTCACAATTCACACATTGGCGGAAAAGTTTTATGAAAATGTAAAGAGCTGATTTTTGTTTTCCTGTGATCGGTGCGAGCGTTCATGGTCCTGGTCCTGGTCCTGTCGTAGTTCAGATCAGTCGGGTCTTTCTGGACAGATTGTGCTAAAACGAAGCTCAGGCTGAAGTCTAACAGAGTTTCAGACAGAACAGTGCCTCCAGTTAGCGCCACAGTCCCAGAGAATATTGATAAACATTTTCAGTTTGAGAGGAAAAACTCCAGACACGATTTCCACGAGACGAGATACGAGATCGGTTTCACAAACACGAGACAAAACGAGATTTGAACATAACTCCTAATCTGTAAATTTCATGGTTCAGTTTCTAATTTTGGCCTCACAATTTTTATTTATTTTTTCTTGTTTTGATTTTCACAGTGTAACTCAGGAATACTTAACCCATTTTTGTCCGATCCAAATGTGAAAAAATCAGGAGATAATTTCCATCCCTCGTGTGAAACAAAAAAACATCATGTGGAACATTTAAAGACAAACGTTGAGATGTTGAGGAACAGAGTGAAACTTTTTGGCATTTTATGAAACTTTGGACAGTGGTGGAGTGAACAGTTTGGGGATCCTGGGTGAACTTGAGCTATAATGCACTGTTTTGTTGTTTTGCTTTGTTTTTTTGTATTTTTAAAATATTTATTGCCTGTTTTTCCCCCCTGTTCTTGAGACAGGCGTTTCTCTGTTTGAATTATGGTGGATTCGAAAATTGTTTTATTAGTTCGGTCACCGACTAGAAAACCAGAACTGAAAGTAGATGTAGAAGAAAACAGTTTTCTTCATTATTTGTCTCCAAAACCAAAATGAAAAAACAGATAATGATAAATAATACAGCTTTGTTTTACCAGCTCTTGCTCTTTTTTGCTACTTATTTAGAATTTATTATCACTATTTATATGTTTTACTCTTTGTTATTATAAAATATTGTGATGTGTGAACTTCTGTGTTCAAATAATTTCCCTCGTGGATCAAAAAAGTTTGTCAAAGTCTAAGTTTTCATCAGGTCCCCGTTTATCACTTTTTTTATTTTAATGTCACAGAAGTTTGATCCATCTGACCCCAACATGACACCAGCCTCATAGAATGTACTCTGTAAAGTACTAAAGATACTGTAGTAATAGTAGTTGTTGGTGTTGTTGTTGTAGTGGTAGTAGTTGTAAGTAGTAGTAGTATTTGGATGAGTGTGTAGTACTGTGTGAATGATGGGTTTGGAAAATTCATCTTTGGATCTGGGACCAGACTGACAGTACACACCAGTGAGTACTTTTTATATGCATACATTTACTGTGTACTTCTGTGTTTTTAAATTGTTTAAATGTCCAAATAATTTCAAAGTTTGGTTTGGTTCAGTTCTGGTTTAGTCCTGGTTCAGTCCTGGTTTAGTCCTGGTTCAGTCCTGGTTTAGTCCTGGTTGTACTTTAGGACAGGAGTCAGACTCACAGTACACACTGGTGAGTACTAATACTTTACTCACTACTGCATTTGTACTGCATGTTACTGTATTTCTCAGTGTTATTGGGTTCACAAAAAATAAATGAGACATAAAACAGTTTAGACCTGGTTTAGTCACTGATAGAAGCAAGTAGTAGTCATAGTAGTAGTAGTAGTAGTAATGGTAGTAGTAGTAGTAGTAGTAGTAGTAGTAGTAGTAGTAGTAGTAGTAGTAGTAGTTTTTGGATGAGTGTGTAGTACTGTGTGAATGATGGGAACTGGAAACTCACATTTGGAGCTGGGACCAGACTCACAGTACACACCAGTGAGTACTTTTACTGTGATTACTGCATACAATTACTGCATACTTCTGAGTTTTTTAATTGTTTAAATGTCCAAATAATTTCCCTTGGGGATAAAGTAAATAATAAAGTTTGTTGAAGTCTAAGTTTTCATCAGGTCCCCCGTTTATCAGTTTTTTATATTAGTGTCGGAGTAGTTGTAGTAGTACTAGTAGTAGTAATAGTAGTAGTAGTAGTAGTAATAGTAGTAGTAGTAGTAGTAGTAGTAGTTTTTGGATGAGTGTGTAGTACTGTGTGAATGAAGGGTTGAGGAAACTCATCTTTGGAGCTGGGACCAGACTCACAGTACACACCAGTGAGTACTTTTACTGTGTTTACTGCATACAATTATTGCATACTTCTGAGTGTTTAAATTGTGTATATGTCCAAATAATTTCCCTTGTGTATCAAAAAAGTTTGTCAAAGTCTAAATTTTCATCAGGTCCCTGTTTATCACTTTTTTTTTATATTAGTGTTGTAGTTGTTGTCGTAATTGTAATAGTAGCAGTAGTAGTTTTTGGATGAGTGTGTAGCACTGTGTGAATGATGGGGTTGGAAAACTCATCTTTGGATCTGGGACCAGACTCACAGTACACACCAGTGAGTACTTTTACTGTGATTACTGCATACAGTTACTGCAGAGTACTGAGTTTTTAAATAGTTTAAATGTCCAAATAATTTCCCTTGAGGATCAAAAATGTTTGTCGAAGTCTAAATTTTCATCAGGTCCTCGTTTATCACTTTTTTATTTTTTATTTTAGTGTTGCAGTTGTAGTAGCAGTAGAGTCGTAGTAGTAGTAGTATTTGGATGAGTGTGTCGTACTGTGTGAATGATGTGTCGGGGAAACTCATCTTTGGAGCTGGAACCATACTCACAGTACACACCAGTGAGTACTTTTACTGCAATTACTGTATTACTGCATATAATTACTGCGTATTACTGAGTTTTAAAATTGTTTAAATGTCCAAATAATTTCCCTTGAGGATCAGTTTGTCAAATTTGTCGAAATCTAAGTTTTCATCGGGTCCTCGTTTATCACTTTTTATATTAGTGTCGTAGATGTAGTAGTAGTACTAGTAGTAGTAGTAGTAGTAGTATTTGGATGAGTGTGTAGTACTGTGTGAATGATGGGACGAAGAAGCTCATCCTTTGGAGCTGGGACCAGACTCACAGTACACACCAGTGAGTACTTTTACTGTGATTACTTCATATAATTACCACAAAATTCTGAGTTTTAAAATTGTTTTATATGTCCAAATAATTTCCCTTGTGGATCATTAAAGTTTGTCTAAGTCTAAGGTTTCATCAGGTCCCCGTTTATCACTTTTTTTTTTTGTATATATATTAGTGTCGAAGTAGTTGTAATTGTTGTAGTAGTTGTAGTAGTAATAGTAGTTTTTGGACAAGTGTGTAGTACTGTGTGAATGATGGGACAAGGAAACTCATCTTTGGAGCTGGGACCAACTCACAGTACACACAAGTGAGTACTATTACTGCAATTACTGCATACAATTACTGTGTACTTCTGAGTTTTTTAATTGTTTAAATGTCCAAATAATTTCAAAGTTTGGTTTGGTTTAGTCCTGGTTTAGTCCTGGTTTAGTCCCGATTGTACTTTGGAACAGGAGTCAGACTCACAGTACACACCAGTGAGTACTAATACTTTACTTTTACTGCATTTGTACTGCATGTTACTGTATTTCTTGGTGTTACAAAAAAAAAAAAAAAAAAAAAAAAATTAGACACATAAAACAGTTAAGACCTGGTTTAGTCACTGATAGAAGCAAGTAGTAGTAGTAGTAGTAGTAGTAGTAGTAGTAGTAGTAGTAGTAGTAGTAGTAGTTGTAGTAGTAGTAGTTTTTGGATGACTGCATAGTACTGTGTGTATGATGGGGCTGGAAAACTCACATTTGGAGCTGGGACCAGACTCACAGTACACACCAGTGAGTACTTTTTTACTGCAATTATGGCATACAGTTACTGTGCTACTGAGTTTTTAAATTGTTTAAATGTCCAAATAATTTCCCTTGAGAATCATTAAAGTTTGTCTAAGTCTAAGTTTTCATCAGGTCCTCGTTTATCACTTTTTTTTTTAATATTAGTGTCGTAGTTGTAGTAGTAGTAGTAGTAGTTGTTGTTGTAGTAGTAGTAGTTTTTAGATGATTATGTAGTACTGTGTGAATGATGGGACCCAGAAACTCACCTTTGGAGCTGGGACCAGACTCACAGTACACACCAGTGAGTACTTTTACTGCAATTACTGCATACAATTACTGTGTACTTCTGAGTTTTTATATTGTTTAAAATGTCCAAATAATTTCAAAGTTTGGTTTGGTTTAGTCCTGGTTTAGTCCTGGTTTAGTCCCGGTTGTACTTTGGAACAGGAGTCAGACTCACAGTACACACCAGTGAGTACTAATACTTTACTTTTACTGCATTTTTACCGCATGTTACTGTATTTCTTGGTGTTATTGGGTTCACACAAAAAAATAAAAAATAAATAAAACTAGTCAAAAATTAGACACATAAAACAGTTAAGACCTGGTTTAGTCACTGATAGAAGCAAGTAGTAGTAGTAGTAGTAGTCGTAATTATAGTAGTTTTAGTAATAGTAGTAATAGTAGTGGTAGTAGTAGTAGTAGTAGTAGTAGTAGTAGTAGTCGTAGTAGTAGTAGTTTTTGGATGACTGCGTAGTACTGTGTGTATGATGGGGCTAGAAAACTCACATTTGGAGCTGGGACCAGACTCACAGTACACACCAGTGAGTACTTTTACTGCAATTACTGTATTACTGTGTCCAATTACTGCGTATTACTGAGTTTTTAAATTGTTTAAATATCCAAATAATTTATCTTGAGGATCAGTTTGTCAAGTTTGTCAAAATCTAAGTTTTCATCAGGTCCTCGTTTATCACTTTTTATATTAGTGTCGTAGTTGTACTAGTTGTTGTAGTATTAGTAATAGTAGTGGTAGTAGTAGTATTTGGATGAGTGTGTAGTACTGTGTGAATGATAAGGACCTGGAAACTCATCTTTGGAGCTGGGACCAGACTCACAGTACACACCAGTGAGTACTTTTACTGCGATTACTACATACTACTGAGTACTGTAGTATACTGTAGCAAAGTACTGAGTTTTTACATTGTTTAAATGTCCAAATAATTTCAAAGTTTGGTTTGGTTTAGTTCTCTTTAGTCCTGGTCTAGTCCTTGTTTAGTCAGGGATAGAAGCAGTAGTAGTAGTAGTAGTAGTAGTAGTAGTAGTAGTATTTGGATGAGTGTGTAGTACTGTGTGAATGATGCGTCGAGGAAGTTCACCTTTGGAGCTGGGACCAGACTCACAGTACACACCAGTAAGTACTTTTACTGCGATTACTTCATATAATTACTGCATAATGAGTTTTAAAATACTTTAGTGCTTTGGGTTCTTCTGTTTATGTCAGATGCCCTCCCTGACGCAGACAAAGTATCAAACTGAGGTTTTAGAAATACCAGTAGGAAGTAGTAATTAGTAGTAGTAGTAGTCAGTAGTAGTAGTAGTCTGCAGTAGTAGTAGTAGTTTTAGTACTAGAGTGCAGTACTGTGTGGACTCCTGCTGGGACCAGACTCACAGTACACACCAGTAAGTACTTTTACTTCATCAGTACTGCATGTGTACTCTGTGTACTCTTCATATATTATAATAGAGTGATTTATCTTTGTGATACTGATGCTTTTATTGTGAAGGGCTATGATGCGAGGCTTTTATTGTGAAAAGTAAAAGTGTATTTGTTACTACAGATTCTGGTGATCATAGTAAAATACTTTCTACTGAACAAAACAAAGTACTTTTTATATAAATACTACATAACAGTGTCACAGGGTGGATCTGTCTGATTGCAGTATTTTTAGGTCCTCTTAAAGTACTTTTAGAAGTATTAAATGTAAATATCCCAGTCTTCTGTAGTAGTTGTTGTAGTACTAGTCCACAGTAATAGTAGTTAAAGTACTACTCTGCTGTAGTAGTAGTGTTTGTACTAGTCTGCAGTAGTAGTATATGTACTGCTCTGAAGTACTGTGTGAATACTAACACGTACAAGCTGTACTTTGGAGCTGGGACCAGACTCACAGTACACAACAGTGAGTACTTTTACTGCGATTACTGCATATAATTACTGCATACTTCTGAGTGTTAAAATACTTTGGTGCTTCGGTTTCTTCTGTTTATATCAGATGCCCTCCCTGACGCAGACAAAGTATTAAACTGACATGAGGTTTTAGAAAGACAAGTTCTTTTAGTCCTGGTTCAGTCCTGGTTTAGTCCTAGTTTAGTCCGGGGTTTAGACCTGGTTTATTTAGTAATAGAAGCATTAGTAGTAGTAGTAATAGTAACAGTAGTAGTAGTAGTACTAGTAATAGTAGTAGTAGTACTTTTAGTACCACAGTGCAGTACTGTGTGAATACTGGTTCCTGGAGGTTGTACTTCGGTGCTGGGACCAGACTCACAGTACACACCAGTGAGTAACAAAAATACTTTATTTAAACGTTAAATTTATTTGTCTTTGTTTGTTTCTGTTGAGTTTTTTGACGTTCAGACGAGAAACACTCCAACTTTTTTATTCGAGTCACAAACAGAACGTAAAACACTGCCCCAGAACAGTCAGAGTTATAGTACTAGACTGCAGTAGTAGTATTTGTACTGGTCTGTAGTAGTATTTGTACTAGTCTGCAGTAGTAGTAGTATTTGTACTAGTCTGCAGTAATAGTAGTATTTGTATAGTCTGCAGTAGTAGTAGTAGTATTAGTCTGCAGTAGTAGTAGTATTTGTATAGTCTGCAGTAGTAGTAGTATTTGTATAGTCTGCAGTAGTAGTAGTATTTGTATTAGTTTGCAGTAGTAGTAGTATTTGTACTAGTCTGCAGTAGTAGTAGTATTAGTATTAATCTGCAGTAGTAGTAGTATTTGTATAGTCTGCAGTAGTAGTAGTAGAATTAGTATTAATCTGCAGTAGTAGTAGTATTTGTATGGTCTGCAGTAGTAGTAGTATTTGTACTCCTCTGTAGTACTGTGTGAATACTAACACAGGGAGGTTGTACTTCGGTGCTGGGACCAGACTCACAGTTTACACCAGTGAGTAACAAAAATACACTTTAATATTTATTATTTGTTTGTTTGTTGAAAGTTTTTCATCTTTAAATATGAGGATTCACCCACATGTTCAAAAAGGAAAGTGTGTGGAAATATAAACGGTTTTATTCTCGCTCTTTTCCCTCGTGTTCAGTTACAGATTTTATTTATTCTATTTCAAATATAAAGTTTGAAATTTAATATTTAAAATGTGACATTTGGTTTTGTTTGGTTGTCGTCAGTTTTGTTCAGCTCCACACAGAACTTTACAAGTGCTAGTTTCTTTAGACGCACAGGCCGATATCGGTAACAGTTCGATCTTTAGTCTCGGCCCGTCGCTTAAATAAAGAGTTTCACTTGTTTGTTTCTCTGCGCATTTGACTCTTCTGCTTTTGTAAATGTTGTTGCTGAAAACGTCTGAAGATAAATGAAATATTCTGAAATACTCACATAAAATAAATATTCTAATGATATTCTGGGTCAAATGAATCAGCTCTAAATATCGTCAGACAGAATCGACTGATCTGAGTTTTACTAAATCAGTATCGGTCACGAAATCTCCCGTATCGAACGATCCCGATTAGAATCCAACAGATGAACGAATATATATTTTGCATGTTCTGCCTGTGTCTGTGTGGAGCTTCCTTCTGAAAACAAAACTTGGAACACTCACAGTAGTAGTAGTAGTAGTAGTAGCAGTAGTAGTAGTAGTAGTAGTAGTAGTAGTAGTAGTAGTAGTATTTGGATGAGTGTGTAGTACTGTGTGAATACTGGGACGAGGAAGTTCACCTTTGGATCTGGGACCAGACTCACAGTACACACCAGTGAGTACTTTTACTGCGATTACTGCATACAAATACTGCGTACTTCTAAGTTTTTAAATTGTTTAAATGTCCAAATAATTTCAAAGTTTGGTTTGGTTTAGTCCTGGTTTAGTCCAGGTTTAGTCCTGGTTGTACTTTGGAACAAGAGTCAGACTCACAGTACACACCAGTGAGTACTAATACTTTACTTTTACTGCATTTGTACTGCACGTTTCTTTATTTCTGGGTGTTATTGGGTTCACAAAAAATAAATGAGACACATAAAACAGTTTAGACCTGGTTTAGTCACTGATAGAAGCAAGTAGTAGTAGTAATAGTAGTAGTAGTAGTAGTAGTAGCCGTACTAGTTGTAGTAGTATCAGTAGTAGTAGTAGTAGTAGTAGTAGTAGTAGTAGTTTTTGGATGAGTGTGTAGTACTGTGTGAATGAAGCGTCGAGGAAGCTTATCTTTGGAGCTGGGACCAGACTCACAGTACACACCAGTGAGTACTTTTACTGCAATTACTGCATATAATTACTGCATACTGAGTTTTAAAATACTTTGGTCCTTCGGCTTCTTCTGTTTATGTCAGATGCCCTCCCTGACGCAGACAAAGTATTAAACTGAGATGAGGTTTTAGAAAGGAGAGTTTCTCTTAGTCCTGGTTAAGTAGAAGCATTAGCAGCAGCAGTAGTAGTAGTAGTAGTAGTAGTAGTAGTAGTAGTAGTAGTATTTGGATGAGTGTGTAGTACTGTGTGAATGAAGGGTTGAGGAAACTCATCTTTGGAGCTGGGACCAGACTCACAGTACACACCAGTGAGTACTAATACTTTACTTACTACTACATTTGTACTGCATGTTACTGTATTTAAGTGTGATTGGGTTTAGAAAAAAGAAATGTATTTGTGTTTCAGTCCTGGTTCAATTCGGGTTCAGTCCAGTTCTGGTTTAGTCCCAGTTTAATATTGTATCATGAGGTTTAAGGTTATCGAAAAGTTGAATATAAAAGTTTGCGTTGCCGTGACGATGAGTTTTCGTGCACCTCTGAGCTGAGGTGTGACTGGAGTTGGGACTAAAATGGTGTTTGGAGCTGGGACCCTCCTCAGAGTCCAAAGCGGTGAGTTTAAAAACACAGAAGGACTCTTATTCTCATGGGATTGTACAGTTGTCTGAGTTCTCTGACGTTATGAAGTGAAAGGCCAGGGTCCACTTCAAACAGAAACACACCTGTAAATCAGACATTATAGTAGTATTATTATTCTACCTTTACATTGAAAAGCTCAGGTGCAGTGTGACAGGTGCAGTGTGACAGGTGCAGAGGTTTTTGTGCTGCTGTGACCTGAGGTGTGACTGGAGGCTTCGACAAACTGATCTTTGGAGCTGGAACCCTCCTCAGAGTCACAACCTGTGAGTTTTACTTTTTATTAGTTATGATCCTGTTCACACTGGTGTTATTACACTGGTGTTATTACAGTTACAAACACAGGGTCATGTCAGGACTCTGACTCAACACAACACAGATCTCTCAGTGCAAAACAGTGAGCTGTTAAACTCCCGTTAAACTCCTGTTAAACTCTCCTGTTATACTCCTGTTAAACTCCCATTAAACTCCTGTTAAACTCCCGTTAAACTCAGGTTATACTCCTGTTAAACTCCCATTAAACTCCTGTTAAAACTCCCATTAAACTCCTGTTAAACTCCCGTTAAACTCCTGTTAAACTCCAGTTAAACTCCTGTTAAACTCCAGTTAAACTCCAGTTAAACTCCTGTTAAACTCCAGTTAAACTCAGGTTATGCTCCCATTAAACTGCAGGTTTAATATTCAAGAATAATTACAGTTTTCTATTGCACTATAGTAGTAGTGGCACTGCAGTAGTGTAGTATTTGCAGTAGTACTTGCAGTAGTACTTGCATTAGTACTTGTAGTACTGCAGTATTTGTCCCTGGTCAGATCAGTGTGTGACTTCTTCCTCAAACTGGAGGTTGTATTTTGGAGCAGGGACTCGACTCTCTGTGACTCTCGGTGAGTAAATCTGATTTTTACTACAAATTAATATACTCCAGAAATATACTGCAGTATTTGTAGTAGTATTTGTAGTATTATTGACAGTGATCCAGTATGTGTTCAGTAGTTAGTGCTGTGGCGTGTACTGCAGTATTTGTAGCAGTATTCTTAGTAGTATTTGTAGTACTGCAGTATTTGTAGTAGTATTTGTAGTAGTATCTGTAGTACTGCAGTACATGTAGTTCTTGTTGTGGAGTGTACTACAGTGTGACTGGATCAAACCAGTATAAGATCCTGTTTGGAGCCGGGACCAGACTCTCAGTCCAGACCCGTGAGTAAACAAGACTCGGTTTAAGACTCGGTTTAAGACCCGGTTTAAGACCCGGTTTAAGACCCGGTTAAGACCCGGTTAAGACTCGGTTTAAGACCCGGTTTAAGACCCGGTTTAAGACCCGGTTTAAGAATCGGTTTAAGACCTGAGTTGATGTTGTTGGTGTGAAACAGATTTTAGTCCAGATGCCCTCCCGTTAAACCCTCGTGTTTATCACAGTAAATCTCCTGTCGTGTTTTTCCTCGTGTCTTTGAGCAGATCCAGACTTTAAACGGCTCCTCGGGTCAGAAGTCGAGTCGTCCAGGTTCTGTCTGAGTCCAGTTAAAAGTTTTTATCAACTCATCTGATTCTGACAGTTCAGTTCATAAAGTAATTTACAAAAGTGTTTTAAGTATCCGTAGTGCAGTATTTGAGGTATTTGAGGTATAGTACTGCATCTAAGAAAAGGAAGAGAAATATTTGAATCATATTTGAACAATAATTTGAACAATATTTGAAACTGAAGATTCAAAGTTACAGTAGTAGTAGTTCTAGTTTATGGCAATAGTAGTAATAATTGTAGTTTGTAGTAGTAGTAGTAGTAGTAGTAGTAGTAGCAATAGTAGTAGTAGTAGTAGTTTGTGTACTGGAGCGTCGTGTTGTGTGAATTACCAGAAGATGATTTTTGGAACAGGAACTTCACTCCGAGTCCAAATTTGTGAGTCACATTTGACTTTTTCACTTTTATTTCACTTTATTTATCATTTTGAGTCGTTTGCAGAGTTTGTGTCAATTTTGCTCGTCGTTTATTTTCGTTCTTTAACTCCAGAAAGAGTTAAAATATTCTGTCAACCTGCCTCAGTGTTCGTTCAAAGTTCGTTTATTTGGATAAAAACACCAAAGTAAATCACAAACACAGAAAATCTCCAATAAACACGTTTAAAAAAAAATTTAAAAGTGAGGTCAGATTGAGCAGTGACGAGATAAAGATAAAGATTTAATAAAGTTATCAATATTTTAGAAACACAAACTGCTTCAGATGTCGTAGGTTTGATGATCACAGCAGCACCGAGTTTTACATCTGCGTCAAAACATCAACAAAAACTTTACTCTAAAACTCTTTTTTCTCAAACTGTCAGACAATTTTAGCTCGTAAAATAATTAAAAAAAGTTCAGAGTTTGGGTTTGTGCAGAGGAGTGTGGGACTGTGTGACTGGAACTGGAGGATACAGACTGTACTTTGGAACAGGGACGAGACTCACCGTGCAAAACTGTGAGTACTTTGTCTGAAGTACACAAAATACTTTTACACCTAAACACATTTAAACTGTGAGTACTTTGTCTGAAGTACACAAAATACTTTTACATCTAAACACATTTAAACTGTGAGTACTTTGTCTGAAGTACACAAAATACTTTTACACTTAAGCACATTTAAAGTGTGAGTACTTTGTCTGAAGTATATGAGTACTAGTAGTAGAGGTAATAGTTCATAGTAGTAGTGGTAGTTGGAGTAGTAGTTGTAGTAGTAGTAGTAGTAGTTGTTGTTGTAGTAATTGTTGTAGTAGCAGTTTGTAGTAGTAGTAGTAGTAGTAGTAGTAGTAGTTGTAGTAGTTAGTAGTAGTAGTAGTAGTTTGTAGTAGTAGTAGTTTGTAGTAGTAGTAGTTTGTAGTAGTAGTAGTAGTACTAGTAGTAGTAGTAACAGTAGTAGTAGTAGTAGTAGTAGTAGTAGTAGTTGTAGTCGTAGTAGTAGTAGTTCATAGTAGTTTGTAGTAGTAGTAGTAGTAGTAGTAGTAGTAGTAGTAGTAGTAGTAGTAGTAGTAGTAGTAGTAGTAGTAGTAGTAGTAGTAGTAGTAGTAGTAGTAGTAGTAGTAGTAGTAGTAGTAGTAGTAGTAGTAGTAGTAGTCAGTAGTAGTAGTTAGTAGTAGTAGTAGTAGTAGTAGTAGTAGTAGTAGTTTGTAGTAGTAGTAGTAGTAGTAGTAGTAGTAGTAGTAGTAGTAGTAGTAGTAGTAGTAGTAGTAGTAGTAGTAGTAGTAGTAGTAGTAGTAGTAGTAGTAGTAGTAGTAGTAGTAGTAGTAGTAGTAGTAGTAGTAGTAGTAGTAGTAGTAGTAGTAGTAGTAGTAGTAGTAGTAGTAGTAGTAGTAGTAGTAGTAGTAGTAGTAGTAGTAGTAGTAGTAGTAGTAGTAGTAGTAGTAGTAGTAGTAGTAGTAGTAGTAGTAGTAGTAGTAGTAGTAGTAGTAGTAGTAGTAGTAGTAGTAGTAGTAGTAGTAGTAGTAGTAGTAGTAGTAGTAGTAGTAGTAGTAGTAGTAGTAGTAGTAGTAGTAGTAGTAGTAGTAGTAGTAGTAGTAGTAGTAGTAGTAGTAGTAGTAGTAGTAGTAGTAGTAGTAGTAGTAGTAGTAGTAGTAGTAGTAGTAGTAGTAGTAGTAGTAGTAGTAGTAGTAGTAGTAGTAGTAGTAGTAGTAGTAGTAGTAGTAGTAGTAGTAGTAGTAGTAGTAGTAGTAGTAGTAGTAGTAGTAGTAGTAGTAGTAGTAGTAGTAGTAGTAGTAGTAGTAGTAGTAGTAGTAGTAGTAGTAGTAGTAGTAGTTAGTAGTAGTAGTAGTAGTAGTAGTTTGAGTACTGGAGCGTCGTGTTGTGTGAATAACAACGTGAAGATGATTTTTGGAACAGGAACTTCACTCCGAGTCCAAATCTGTGAGTCACATTTGACTTTTTCACTTTATTTTAATGTCAGAGTTTTACATCTGCATAATAAAAAATAAACTTATCAAACTTTAGTCTAAAACTGTTTCACTGAAATGAGTTAAAGTTACAGAGAAGAGAGATAAATAAAATCCTTTGTGGATCAATAAAGTTTAAGTCAAAATTTGTCAGTTTGGAAAGTAAAATAATAGAAAAGTTCAGAGTTTGGGTTTGTGCAGAGGAGTGTGGGACTGTGTGACTGGAACTGGAGCGACTCGACTGTACTTTGGAACAGGGACGAGATTCACCGTGCAAAACTGTGAGTACTTTGTCTGAAGTACATGAAATACTTTTACTCCGAAACACATTATTCAGCTTCGGACTGAAGAGGAGCGTTTCTGTTTTCATCCTCACACTTTTATCTTCTCTGAACTTTGCCAAAATAATCACGTCATCATGATTTTAGATTCAATTTGATTTTGACATGTGAAAAATAAAAACACCTCGAGTCTAAATCTGAATCTGAATCTTTCTACTACAAACCAAATGTTATGTCCAATAAACGTTTTGTAAAAATAATAATAAATCTGTGATAAAAAGTCAGATTTCACTCATTGAATCTGTTCAAAATGACAAACTGCACATTTTTCAAGATCAAACCGATGTCGAGATCTGAGTAAAACCTCCAATACTCCTAAAAATACTACACTAAAAATAAACTACTATGGAACAAAACACAATAATAACACGGTGGACAATAATCACCAGACTGAGCAGAGAAAAGCTCCTGTAAAACTTATGGAACATTTTCATAGTTATACTTATTCATATTCATGATTTTGGCCATGATACATGAACGGTCCCATATCTAAAAAAAAAACTAAAATATAAATACTGTCTTAAAGCAGTAATAATAATAACAGAAGTACAGAGACACAGAGACAAAGAGCTGATCCTGGTTTTGGACTCGGGGTTTTTGGGGCCCTCAGACTCACAGTGGGACTTACTCTTCAAACAAACTCATTTTTGGAGCAGGAACCAGACTCACCGTCAACTACGACTATAACTGCTACTACTGCTACGACTGCTACTACTACTGCGACTGCTACTACTGCTACGACTGCTACTACTACAGCTGGTCCTACTGCCGGTGCTGCTACGATGACTGCGACTACAGTAAGAATCCGTCCATGTTTAAAAAAGTTTTCCACAAAATGTCACCTCGACTCAAACCGTGTTTTACCATTTCACGTTTTCTTCGTGATGTTGTTCGTCAGCTGCACGACTCCGTAGAACCAGAACGTTAAAGTCGTACTTCGGAACATTCTCCACGGAGACAGACACGTTTTATGCACTGCTCCAGACCAGGTTAGAGTCAGGTCTGTGGAGATGCGAGCCCACTCATGTAAAGGTGCAGGTTTTTCATAGTTTTGTTCTGTTGTATTTGTATACTGTTGGTAGTTGTAGTTGTGTACTCTTGTAGTTGTAGTTGTGTACTCTTGTAGTTGTGTACTGTTGTAGTTTGTAGTTGTGTACTCTTGCAGTTGTGTACTGTTGTAGTTTGTAGTTGTGTACTGTAGTAGTTGTTGTTGTGGTGTGTGTCAGTGTGTGTCTTTCTCTGGAAACACAAAGCTTCTGTTCGGCTCTGGGACCAGGCTCTCCGTCCATTCCTGTGAGTCCAGATTTTACATTTAACAGAAAAACCTTTGGGCCCTTGCATCTCCACAAACCTGACTCTACATTCTTGCACCGTATGACATAAGACATAAGCCACCATCTATCTCTATGGAGAATGTTCCGAAGTGTCGTTTTAACTTTGTATTTACACGTTAGCTCAGATTCCAGACATGAGTTATGTTCAAAAGTTACAGCACATTTGCAGTTTTCTCCTCGGGAATTTAACGTCAAATGAAACTCAAAAGTGTAGAAATTATTTTAAAATACAGCGCATCTTGCTGGTCGCACATTATTAAAACACATTTATACTTTTGACTCTTGTTTTGCCGTAGGAATATGATGAGTTTAACCGTTAGCTTTAGCACGTCTGTTTTTATCTGTTGTTTGACCGTTAGCTTTAGCATTAGCTCATCAGTTGCTGTGTTGTTGTCTTGTTGTGTTGTTGTTTTGTTGTCGTGTTGTTGTTGTCAGTTGTCATGTTGTTGTCTTGTTGTCGTACTGTCGTCTTGTTGTCATACTGTTGTTGTTGTTGTCGTGTTGTTGTCAATTGTCGTGTTATTGTCGTTGTCATGTTGTTGTCTTGTTGTTGTTGTCATGTTGTAGTGTTGTTGTCGTGTTGTTGTTGTTGTCGTGTTCTTGTTGTTGTCATGTTGTGTTGTTGTTGTGTTGTTGTCATGTTGTAGTGTTGTTGTCGTGTTGTTGTGTTATTGTTGTTGTGTCTTGTTGTTTGTTGTGTTGTTGTTGTTGTTGTGTTATTGTTGTTGTCATGTTGTAGTGTTGTTGTTGTGTTATTGTTGTTGTCGTGTTCTTGTTGTTGTCATGTTGTCGTGTTGTTGTGTTGTTGTTGTGAGTTGTTGTATGAGGGAGTTTCACAGTGTGTTTGTCTCTGGGAGCAACAGGTTGATCTTTGGATCCGGGACCAGACTTTTTGTTCACTCAGGTCAGTCCCAGCGAACGACTGTAACGACTCGACTGTTGTTAAAATACATTTATTTTGTTTTGGCGCATCTCAATTATCGGTCCCGGTTTAGTTCTGGTTTAGCTCTGGGTTAGTCCTGGCTCACTGCTGGTTCAGTCTTGGTTTGATCCTGATCTAATCCTGGTTCAGTCCGGATTTAGTCCTGAAGTTCTGTTTTTATTCTGGTCTAGTCCTGGTTCAGTCTTGGTTTAGTTCTGGTTTGATCCTAATCTAGTCCTGGTTTAGTCCTGGTTTTCTCTAGGTTCAGTTTAGGGCAGTTGAAGTTTAGTCCTGGTCTAGTTCTGGTTCAGTCCTGGTATAATTCTGATTCAGTCCTTGTCTAGTCCAGGTCTAGTCCTGGTTTAGTCCTGGTTCAGTTTTGGTTCAGTCCTGGTTGAGTTCTTGTCTCAGATCCCGTCACAGTGGGTCTGGATCTTGGGACAAACTGATTTTTGGGTCTGGGGTTCGACTCTTTGTGGATCCAGGTGAGACCGACACACGGGAACACGGCTCAGAAGTTTAAAACGGATCAAAAATGAAATGATTTATTATTTTTTATTTATTATTAGATAATATTTTAAATTCTGCATTGTCTCGTGCAGATTCACCAAACACACTTTTATAAAACAGATCACTTTATAATTCAGACACTCACAATAAACCAAAATAACTCTGGGATCTGTGGCTCTCACTTAAACAAACTTTATTAATCCTAAAAAGAAATGACTTGGACACAGCAGCTCACACATCGTAAAAAAGGGGGAAAAAATGAATAAATAAATTTAAAAAATGGTAGTAAATTAGTAATAATTTCAAAATAATTATCAAAAATAGAAAGAGCCTGATGTCAAATAAGGCAGAATTATATAAATGTGTGTGTCCAAGTAAAAAATAAAATCTAAAAGTAATTTATATATATTATTATATATTAATTTAATCCTCAAATATTTCATAACTGTAGATCAGGTTTGTTTAACTCTGGTTTGTTTAACTCTGGTTTGGTGTTATGGTTGTGTGACTGTGTGACTTACACTGGGAATGATAAATTCATCTTTGGATCTGGGACGAGTCTCTCTGTTCAAATTCGTGAGTTTAAACTAAATTTAAAACCAACTCATATTTACTTTAATCTTTGCTAAAACTTTTAAATATACAGAATTTTGAATATTTAACATCACAAACAATTTTACTTATGACGTCTGTAAATAACATCATAAAATAAAACAGTTTGAGTCACACAGAAATAAAGAGAATCGTTCACATTGTGAAAGAACTCAACTCTCAAAAATGTGAAACTTTGACCAAAATCTGAACAAATGAGTAAATTTAATCTGCAGATATTTAAATAATTATCTCCCATGGTTACAGTAGATCAGGTTTGTTTAACTCTGGCTTAGTTAAATCTGCTTTTGTTAACTCTAGTTTGGTTAACACTTGTTTGTTTAACTCTGGTTTGGTGTTATGGTTGTGTGACTGTGTGACTAACTCTGGGTTGAGTAAAAACTAACTTTTGGATCTGGGACGAGTCTCTCTGTTCAAATACGTGAGTTTAAACCAAATTATAAAACAACTAATATTTACTCCAATCTTTGTCTAAAATGTTAAAAATATATTGAATTTTTGAATATTTAACTTCACACATCACATCTGTTGACACACGTGAGTTTAAACTAAATTTAACACAAACAAATATTTACTTTATAACCTGGAATGTCCCACACTAAAGCATTAAACTCTCAAATCTCCAAAATAAATTTAAGTTTTGAATATTTAACGTCACAAACAGTTTGACTGGTGACGTCTGTAAATAACATCATAAAATAAAACTGTTTCACTCCTGCAGAAATAAAGATAATTGTGCAAATTGTTAATCAACTGAAACATAAAAAATATTAAACTTAGATACTTCATAAAGTTCCCATGGTTACTGCAGACTAGGTTTATTTAACTCCGGATTTGTTTAACTCTGGTTTGTTTAACTCTGGTTTGGTGTTATGGTTGTGTGACTGTGTGACTGGATACAATAAACTGGTCTTTGGATCTGGGACGACTCTCTCTGTTCAAATATGTGAGTTTAAACAAAATTTTAAAACCAACTAATATTTACTATAGCAAATTTTTGCTAAAAAAATTTAAATATAGAGAATTTTGAATACTGATATTTAACATCATATAACATAATAGAATAAGACAGTTTGTTACTGTTAATCAAACTCAACTCTCAAAAATATTAAACTTTGATACTTCATAAAGTAGTTCCCATGGTTACTGCAGACCAGGTTTGATTTAACTCTAGTTTGTTTAACTCTGGTTTGTTTAACTCTGTTTGTTTAACTCTGGTTTGGTGTTATGGTTGTGTGACTGTGTGACTGATTATGGAAATAGTAAATTCATCTTTGGATCTGGAACGACTCTTTCTGTTCAAATACGTGAGTTTAAACAAAATTTAAAACCTTTACATTTTTTAAATATATAGAATTTTGAATATTTAACATCACAAATAATTTTACTGGTGACGTCTGTTAAAAAAAAAATCATAAAATAAAACAGTTTGACTCGAGCATAAATTGAGAGAAATGTGCAAAATGTTAATGAACTCAACTCAAAAATATTAAACTTAGATACTTCATAAAGTAATTGCCATGGTTACTGGTCAGATCTGGTTTGTTTAACTCTGGTTTGTTTAACTCTGGTTTGTTAAACTCTGGTTTGGTGTTATGTTTGTGTGACTGTGTGACTCAGTCTGGGATTCAGTAAACTAATTTTTGGATCTGGGACGAGTCTTTCTGTTCAAATACGTGAGTTGA
The DNA here is from genome assembly GCF_026225935.1 of Boleophthalmus pectinirostris. Taxonomy (NCBI): domain Eukaryota; kingdom Metazoa; phylum Chordata; class Actinopteri; order Gobiiformes; family Gobiidae; genus Boleophthalmus; species Boleophthalmus pectinirostris. Next base: position 36,687,531 of record NW_026571095.1, on the reverse strand, counting down.
AATGAAATTTAAAACTATCTAATATTTACTGTAATCTTCTTTAAAGTAAAAAAAACAAACAAACTATATATCAAATTTTGAATATTTAACATCACAATTTCACTGGTGACGTGTGTAAATAACATCATAAAATAAGACTCATCAGTTTGACTGAAGCAGAAATAAAGAGAATTGTTCACATTGTTAAAAAAAAAAAAATCAACTCTCAAAAATATGAAACTTTGACCAAAATCTGAACAAATGAGTAAATTTAATCTGCAATATTTTAAATAATTATCTCCCATGGTCACTGTAATCAGGTTTGGTTTATCTGACTTGGTTAACTCAGTTTGGTTAACTCTGTTTTTTTTTAACTCTGGTTTGGTGTTATGGTTGTGTGACTGTGTGACTGGCTCTGGTTAATAAATTCATCTTTGGATCTGGGACGACTCTCTCTGTTCAAATACGTGAGTTTAAAACAAATTTTAGAAACTAATATTTACTCTTAAATTTTCTTTAAATAAAAAAAAAAAAAAAAAAAGTATCATCTATAGAATTTTGAATATTTAACACACAATTCCACTGGAAAATAAAGAGAATGTGAACATTGTAAAGAATTAAACTCTCCAAAATCTGAACAAATGAGTAAATTTCAATCTACAGATATTTAAATAATTATCTCCCATTGTACTGTAGATCAGGTTTGTTTAACTCTGGTTTGTTTAACTCTGGTTTGTTTAACTCTGGTTTGGTGTTATGGTTGTGTGACTGTGTGACTGATTATGGGAAATTCATCTTTGGATCTGGGACGACTCTCTCTGTTCAAATTCGTGAGTTTAAAAGAAATTTTTATGATTTTTCGTAAAATTAACATTGAACATTTTATTTCAAATTAGCTCAAAAAACTAAAACACACAAAAAAAAAACAAAACAAAACACTTAAACACAACGCACAACTGTTCAGATGTTTTACTGTTGACACACGTGAGTTTAAACTAAATTTAACACAAACAAATATTTACTCTATAACCTGGAATGTCCCACACTAAAGCATTAAACTCTCAAATCTCCAAAATATTCACCAAAATCTGATGAAATTACAAATTTCCATCTGCAAATATTTCATAACTCAAGGCCAGGTTTAGTTTAACTCTGGTTTGTTTAACTCTGGTTTGGTGTTATGGTTGTGTGACTGTGTGACTAACACTGGTTATGGGAGTAAACTCATCTTTGGATCTGGGACGATTCTCTCTGTTCAAATACGTGAGTTTAAAACGAAATTTTTTACCAGAACTAATATTTACTCCATAATCTTCTCTTAAACAAAAAAAAAATATATATATTGAATTTAGAATATTTAATTTCACATTTTCACACGTGTTAACTATAGTTTAAAAGATAAAAGCTAAAATAATCCAGAATATTTCACATTGATACAGACACACACTTTTATCCACAACTGTTAAAGCTGCACTGTGGAACATTTCTAGTGGAGGGTCCATCACCTGCTTGTGTCATGATCAGGACGGTGGGGTGAGATGTTCTTTATATTAGACATGTTTTATTAGATGGTTGCTATGGTCACGCTCGTCGTCGGGCAGATTGCGGCTCTTTTCTGGGTTGTTGTCGTTGGGGGGGGGGGCGTGTCACTGCGGGACATGGACAAACTCCCAGAAGCGGCACCGGGCTCTCCGTCCAGACACGTGAGCCGCCAACTTTATTTACTTTATGATTTAATTAAAGCTCCCGTGTTTCCTCGTTAAAAAACAGAGCTGGAGTTTGTGTTTTGTTTCGTTCACGCGTTCAGTTACATTTTATTATTCGTCTGTTTACATCTCCAAAACTCTAAACGCTCTGACTTACTGTGTTTTTTTTAAGTGTCAAAAAAACAACAACTTTAAAACTGAAAATAGAATCAAATAATGAATTTGAAAACACTCTGTTCCAGCTTCGAGAAGTTGTAGTTTTTTTTCAAGTTGAGTTTCGTTCAGTGGAGATCAGTAACTCCAGGACTGAAATTATCCAAATGAATCTAGTGAAGATACATGGAGTTTAAAAACACAGTGGAGCTGACACATGACATAACAAGATGAAAGTGTCTCCCATGGTCAGATCAGGTTTAACTCTGGTTTGGTGTTATGGTTGTGTGACTGTGTGACTCAGTCTGGGTCTCGTAAACTCATCTTTGGCTCTGGGACGACTCTCTCTGTTCAAATACGTGAGTTGAAATGAAATTTAAAACCTTAAAATGTTTTTAAATATATAGAATTTTGAATATTTAACATCACAAACAATTTTACTGGTGAAATCTGTAAATAAAATCATAAAATAAAACTGTTTCACTCGTGCAGAAATAAAGAGAACTGTGCAAATTGTTAATCAACTCAACTCAAAAATATAAACTTAGATACTTCATAAAGTTCACATTGTTACTGCAGATCTGGTTTGTTTAACTCTGGTTTGGTGTTATGGTTGTGTGACTGTGTGACTTACAATGGGAGATAAATTCATCTTTGGATCTGGGACGACTCTCTCTGTTCAAATACGTGAGTTTAAAAGAAATTTTATTGTATTTTTGTAAAACTGAACATTGAACATTTTATTTCAAATTGGCTCCAAAAAAAAAACAAAAAACAAAAAACACAAACCAAACACTTAAACACAACGCACAAGTGTTCAGATGTTTTACTGTTGACACACGTGACTTTAAACAAAATTTAACACAAACAAATTTACTCTATAACCTGGAATGTCCCACACTAAAGCAATAAATTCTCAAATCTCCAAAATATTCACCAAAATCTGACAAAATTAGTAACTTCCATCGGCAAATATTTTATAACTCAAGGCCAGGTTTAGTTTAACTCTGGTTTGTTTAACTCTGGTTTGGTGTTATGGTTGTGTGACTGTGTGACTGACACTGGGCTTAAAAAACTGATCTTTGGATCTGGGACGAGTCTCTCTGTTCAAATACGTGAGTTTAAACAAAATTATAAAACTAATATTTGCTATAATCTTCTCTAAAATGTAAAAATATAGTGAATTGTGAATATTTAACATCACAATTTTGACCAAAATTCAGAACTTTGACTAAATCATCATCAAAACTTTGACCAAAATCTGACCAAAAGAGTTAACTCTAGTTTGTTTAACTCTGGTTTGTTTAACTCTGGTTTGTTTAACTCTGGTTTGTTTAACTCTGGTTTGTTTAACTCTGGTTTGGTGTTATGGTTGTGTGACTGTGTGACTGACTCTGCGTTTGATAAACTGATCTTTGGATCTGGGACGAGTCTCTCTGTTCAAATTCGTGAGTTTAAACAAAATTTTTACACAAACTAATATTTACTCCATAATCTTCTCTAAAAAAATATATATAATATATTAATTTAATTTCACATTTTCACACATGTTAAAGTGTTAAAAAAAAACAGACCTGGAGTTTGTGTTTTGTTTCATTCACACGTTCGAGTTACACTTTATTATTATTCTGTCCAAAACTCTGAACACTCTGATTTATTTTGTTTTTAAAGTGATTAAAAAAACTTAACTTTAAAACAGAAAATTCAAAATGTTCTGTTCCAGTTTGTGATTTCGTGAAGTTGTAGTTTTCAAATTGAGTTTAGTTCAGTAAAGTTTGACATTTCCAGAGCTGAAATCATCCAAGTGGAGTTTAAAAACAAAGTGGAGCACTTCCTGTATTTCAGTTTGAGAGAAAAACTCAGAGTAAATGTGCAGGTTTGTGCGTTAAACGTGTGAACGAAACAAAAAAAACACAACTCCAGGTCTGTTTGTGACGACGAAAACTACAAAATTCCTGTAGAAAAACAAAAAATGAATTGAGTTTATAGTGATTTTAAAAGTCAAATATAATGTTAAGACTTAAACTTTTTCTCAGAAGCAGCAAAAAAAATGAACATTTAAAGAATTTGTTAGAATTAAAAAGACTTTGTTAGATTTTTTCTGTTTTTTATTCCGTTATTAATCCTAACACTCAAAATAACTCCACAAAATCGTTGCACAGTAAATTTACCAAAACAAAATAAATATTCATGTCTTATTTTTCACGGAGAATCGTTTCCGTGTCTCTGGTAAGTTTGTCGACGGAACGATCAGGTAAGTAAAATGTGCAAAAAATACATTTAAAATCCATTTCAAAAGTTACAAATACAAAATAAAATAAAAAGACATTTGAAACTTTGGGGTATAGAACTGTGCAGCTGTTGGTTTGAGGGTCTGGTGCTGCGTTTAACTCTGGTTTGTTTAACTCTGGTTTGGTGTTATGGTTGTGTGACTGTGTGACTGGCTCTGGTTATGGAAAATTCATCTTTGGATCTGGGACGACTCTCTCTGTTCAAATTCGTGAGTTTAAACAAAATTTAATTATATTTTGGTAAAATTTAACATTGAATATTTTATTTCAAATTGGCTAAAAAATAAAAAATAAAATAAAATAAAATAAACAAAACCAAAACACAAACAAAACACTTAAACACAACATACAAGTGTTCAGATGTTTAACTTTTTTAAATTTAACACAAACAAATATTTACTCTATAACCTGGAATGTCCCACACTAAAGCATTAAACTCTCAAATCTCCAAAATATTCACGAAAATCTGACAAAAATTTGTAAATTCAATTTGCAAATATTTCATAACTTAAGGCCAGGTTTGTTTAACTCTGGTTTGTTTAACTCTGGTTTGGTGTTATGGTTGTGTGACTGTGTGACTGACTCTGGAAATAGAAAATTCATCTTTGGATCTGGGACGAGTCTCTCTGTTCAAATTCGTGAGTTTAAACTAAATTTAAAACCAACTAATATTTACTATAATCTTTGCAAAAAAAAATTTAAATATATAGAATTTTGAATATTTAACATCACATAATAAAATAAAACAGTTTGACTCGAACTTAAATCAAAGAGAATTGTTCAAATTGTTAATCAACTCAAATCTCAAAAATATTAAACTTAGATCCTTCATAAAGTTCACATTGTTACTGCAGACCAGGTTAAATTAACTCTGGTTTTGTTTAACTCTGGTTTGGGTGTTATGGTTGTGTGACTGTGTGACTCAGTCTGGGATCATGTAAACTCATTTTTGGATCTGGGACGACTCTCTTCTGTTCAAATTCGTGAGTTTAAATAACATTTAAAACTATCTAATATTTACTGTAATCTTTCTTTAAAGTAAAAAAAACAAAAAAACTATAAACATTTTGAATATTTCAAATTATAAATTTACCACGTTGAACTGTAAATTTAATCTGCAAATGTTTAAATAAAAATGAGACAGATTTTTTTCTGGTTGTGTGACTGTGTGACTGACACTGGGTCTCGTAAACTCATCTTTGGATCTGGGACGACTCTCTCTGTTCAAATTCGTGAGTTTAAACTAAATTTAAAACCAACTAATATTTACTATAATCTTTGCAAAAAAAAAAAAATTATTAAATATATATAGAATTTTTGAATATTTAACATCACATAATAAAATAAAACAGTTTGACTCAAGCTTAAAATCAAGAGAATTGTTCAAATTGTTAATCAGCTCAACTCTCAAAAATATTAAAACTTAGATCCTTCATAAAGTTCACATTGTTACTGCAGACCAGGTTAAATTAACTCTGGTTTGTTTAACTCTGGTTTGGTGTTATGTTTGTGTGACTGTGTGACTCAGTCTGGGATCAGTAAACTCATTTTTGGATCTGGGACGAGTCTCTCTGTTCAAATACGTGAGTTTAAATAACATTTAAAACTATCTAATATTTACTGTAATCTTCTTTAAAGTAAAAAAACCAAAAAAACTATAAACATTTTGAATATTTAACATTATAATTTCACCGACGTTGTCTGTAAATAACATCATAAAATGAGACAGATTTTCTCATCAGTTTGACTCGAGCAGAAATAAAGAGAATCGTTCACACTGTTAAAGAACTCAACTCTCAAAAATATGAAACTCTGACCAAAATCTGAACAAATGAGTTAACTCTGGTTTGTTTAACTCTGTTTGGTGTTTATGGTTGTGTGACTGTGTGAATAACTATGGGAGTAAACTCACCTTTGGATCTGGGACGAGTCTCTCTGTTCAAATACGTGAGTTTAAAATAAATTTAAGACCAACTAATATTTACTGTGATCGTCTCTAAAATATAAATATAACATAAAAATATATCAAAATTTAAACATCATTTCAGATTTTTATTTTAAATGTTCACATCAACAGCTACATCAATAATCCAATCAGGTTCATCTGGTCGTCTGATAATTGATTGTAAAAGATTCTTTTGTCAGACCAAAGTTGACTTTGTTTTCATCTGTGACACTTTTGACTTTTCACTCTTTAAACAGAGTCAAAACCAAAACTACAAGAACAAGAAAAACTAAACAAAGACACATCACCACAAAAAACAACAAACTATTACAATACTTCATCAAATATATTTAAAAAATCTGCAGATAAGAGCAATATCTGACTGTGTTTAACTCTGGTTTGTTTAACTCTGGTTTGTTTAACTCTGGTTTGTTTAACTCTGGTTTGGTGTTATGGTTGTGTGACTGTGTGACTGGATACGGGGATAAATTCACCTTTGGATCTGGGACGATTCTCTCTGTTCAAATACGTGAGTTTAAACAAAATTATAAATCACCTAATATTTACTATAATCTTTTCTAAAATGTAAAAATGTATTGAATTTTAATTATTTAACATCACAATTTTACTGTTGACAAATGTGACTTTAAACTAAATTTAACACACACAAATATTTACGATATAAACTCTAAAATAAAAAAAAACATATATTGAATTTTGAATATTTAATTTCACACACACAATGTTCCGCACAAAGACATTAAACTGTTAAAAATGTATAGAACTTTGAATATTTAACATTTTACTGTTGACACATGTGAATTTAAACTAAATTTAACACAAACAAATATTTACTCTATAACCTGGAATGTCCCACACTAAAGCATTAAACTCTCACATCTCCAAAATATTCACCAAAATTTGATGAAATTAATAACTTCAATCTGCAAATATTTCATAATTCAAGGTCTGGTTTGTTTAACTCTGGTTTGTTTAACTCTGGTTTGGTGTTATGGTTGTGTGACTGTGTGACTCAGTCTGGGTTTAAACTCATTTTTGGATCTGGGACGACTCTCTCTGTTCAAACACGTGAGTTTAAACTAAATTTAACAACTATTTTTCATAATCTTCTCAAAATTTTTAAATATGTACAATTTTGAATATTTAACATCACAATTTCACTGACGACACAAGTGACTGAAGAAGAGACTCGTTCACATTGTTGAAGAACTCAACTCTCAAAAAGATGAAACTCTAACTAAAATCTGAACAAATGAGTAAATCTGAATTTGAATTTATTTATGTAAAAGATGCAGCGTCTCGTTTTTAAGAACCAAGAACACACAACATACACACAGTTACACAACAACACAACAACAAACACATACACACGTACACAATACTCACATACACAATACTCACAATACAAGTAACAACTGTACAATCTGTAGATATTTAAATAATTATCTCCCAGCTGTAGACTAACTCTGGCTTGTTTAACTCTGGCTTGTTTTAACTCTGGCTTGTTTAACTCTGGTTTGGTGTTATGGTTGTGTGACTGTGTGACTGACTCTAGGTTATGGAAAACTGATCTTTTTGGATCTGGGACGAGTCTCTCTGTTCAAATACGTGAGTTTAAACCAAATTTAAAACAACTAATATTTAGTTTAATCTTGGCTCTAAAATGTTTTAAAATCTATAGAATTTTTGAATATTTAACATCACACAAACAATTTTGACACTGGTGACGTCTGTAAATAAACATCATAAAATAAAACAAGGAAACACTGAAGAGCATTTAAACTTGTTAATCAACTCAACTCAAAATCTGTAAAAATTAGATACTTCATAAAAGTATCTCCCATTGTTACTGCAGACCAGGTTTGTTTAACTCTGGTTTGTTAACTCTGGTTTGTTTAACTCTGGTTTGGTGTTATGGTTGTGTGACTGTGTGACTAACTCTGGGTTTAAATTCACCTTTGGATCTGGGACGACTCTCTCTGTTCAAATACGTGAGTTTAAACGAAAATTAAACCCAACTAATATTTAGTATAATCTTTGCTAAAACTTTTAAATATATTAAATTTTGAATATTTAACATCACAATTTTGACCAAAATTCTAAACTTTGACTAAATCATCATCAAAACTTTGACCAAATGAGTTAACTCTGGTTTGTTTAACTCTGGTTTATTTAACTCTGGTTTGTTTAACTCTGGTTTGTTTAACTCTGGTTTGTTTAACTCTGGTTTGGTGTTATGTTTGTGTGACTGTGTGACTTGGTCTGGGGAGAAACTGATCTTTGGCTCTGGGACGACTCTCTCTGTTCAAATACGTGAGTTTAAAAATCTATTTAAAAACAAAAAACATTTTATTATATAATCTCTAAAATAAAAAAATTTTTAAAAACGGACATAACATTTTGAAAATTTAACATCATAATTTTACTGATGACGTGTAAATAACAAAATAAATAAAAACTGATCACACACGACAAATGTGCTGTGTCCAAAATGACAGATTTTCACTTTGACTCGAGCAGAAAAAAAGAGAATTGTGCAAATTGTTAAAGAACTCAACTCTCAAAAAATGTGAAACTCTGGACAAAGTCTAAACGTTAAAAGTTTGTCATGAGGCAGAAAAAAGCTTTTTTAATACAAAATGAGAAGCATGGTTTCACCAAATCACCTCCTCATGTTTTTTACAGTTTGACCGACTCAAATTACCACAAAACACAAGAAAATATTAGAAGACTTCATGAAATATTAGAAAAATTGTCCAATAGGATCAATATCTGACCCTGTCCCTGAGCCTGTTATTTAGTTAACTCTGGTTTGTTTAACTCTGGTTTGTTTAACTCTGGTTTTGTTATGGTTGTGTG
>NW_026571095.1:36655224-36678077 GCF_026225935.1 Boleophthalmus pectinirostris | reverse complement strand
GACTCTCTGTGACTCTCGGTGAGTAAATCTGATTTTTACTACAAATTAATATACTCCAGAAATATACTGCAGTATTTGTAGTAGTATTTGTAGTATTATTGACAGTGATCCAGTATGTGTTCAGTAGTTAGTGCTGTGGCGTGTACTGCAGTATTTGTAGCAGTATTCTTAGTAGTATTTGTAGTACTGCAGTATTTGTAGTAGTATTTGTAGTAGTATCTGTAGTACTGCAGTACATGTAGTTCTTGTTGTGGAGTGTACTACAGTGTGACTGGATCAAACCAGTATAAGATCCTGTTTGGAGCCGGGACCAGACTCTCAGTCCAGACCCGTGAGTAAACAAGACTCGGTTTAAGACTCGGTTTAAGACTCGGTTTAAGACCCGGTTTAAGACCCGTTTTAAGACCCGGTTTAAGACCCGGTTTAAGACTCGGTTTAAGACCCGGTTTAAGACCCGGTTTAAGACCCGGTTTAAGACCCGGTTTAAGACTCGGTTTAAGACCTGAGTTGATGTTGTTGGTGTGAAACAGATTTTAGTCCAGATGCCCTCCCGTTAAACCCTCGTGTTTATCACAGTAAATCTCCTGTCGTGTTTTTCCTCGTGTCTTTGAGCAGATCCGGACTTTAAACGGCTCCTCGGGTCAGAAGTCGAGTCGTCCAGGTTCTGTCTGAGTCCAGTTAAAAGTTTTTATCAACTCATCTGATTCTGACAGTTCAGTTCATAAAGTAATTTACAAAAGTGTTTTAAGTATCCGTAGTGCAGTATTTGAGGTATAGTACTGCATCTAAGAAAAGGAAGAGAAATATTTGAATCATATTTGAACAATAATTTGAACAATATTTGAAACTGAAGATTCAAAGTTACAGTAGTAGTAGTTCTAGTTTATGGCAATAGTAGTAATAATTGTAGTTTGTAGTAGTAGTAGTAGTAGTAGTAGTAGTAGTAGTAGTAGTAGTAGTTTGTGTACTGGAGCGTCGTGTTGTGTGAATTACCAGAAGATGATTTTTGGAACAGGAACTTCACTCCGAGTCCAAATTTGTGAGTCACATTTGACTTTTTCACTTTTATTTCACTTTATTTATCATTTTGAGTCGTTTGCAGAGTTTGTGTCAATTTTGCTCGTCGTTTATTTTCGTTCTTTAACTCCAGAAAGAGTTAAAATATTCTGTCAACCTGCCTCAGTGTTCGTTCAAAGTTCGTTTATTTGGATAAAAACACCAAACTAAATCACTAACACAGAAAATCTCCAATAAACACGTTTAAAAAAAAATTAAAAAGTGAGGTCAGATTGAGCAGTGACGAGATAAAGATAAAGATTTAATAAAGTTATCAATATTTTAGAAACACAAACTGCTTCAGGTGTCGTAGGTTTGATGATCACAGCAGCACCGAGTTTTACATCTGCGTCAAAACATCAACGAAAACTTTACTCTAAAACTCTTTTTTCTCAAACTGTCAGACAATTTTAGCTCGTAAAATAATTAAAAAAAAGTTCAGAGTTTGGGTTTGTGCAGAGGAGTGTGGGACTGTGTGACTGGAACTGGAGGATACAGACTGAACTTTGGAACAGGGACGAGACTCACCGTGCAAAACTGTGAGTACTTTGTCTGAAGTACACAAAATACTTTTACACTTAAACACATTTAAACTGTGAGTACTTTGTCTGAAGTATATGAGTACTAGTAGTAGAGGTAATAGTTCATAGTAGTAGTGGTAGTTGGAGTAGTAGTTGTAGTAGTAGTAGTAGTAGTTGTTGTTGTAGTAATTGTTGTAGTAGCAGTTTGTAGTAGTAGTAGTTGTAGTAGTTTGTAGTAGTGGTAGTAGTAGTAGTTTGTAGTAGTAGTAGTTTAGTAGTAGTAGTAGTAGTAATAGTAGTAGTAGTAGTAGTAGTAGTAGTAGTAGTAGTAGTAGTAGTAGTAGTAGTAGTAGTAGTAGTAGTAGTAGTAGTAGTAGTAGTAGTAGTAGTAGTAGTAGTAGTAGTAGTAGTAGTAGTAGTAGTAGTAGTAGTAGTAGTAGTCGTAGTAGTAGTAGTAGTAGTAGTAGTAGTAGTAGTAGTAGTAGTAGTAGTACATGTAGTAGTAGTAGTAGTAGTAGTAGTAGTAGTAGTAGTAGTAGTAGTAGTAGTAGTAGTAGTAGTAGTAGTAGTAGTAGTAGTAGTAGTAGTAGTAGTAGTAGTAGTAGTAGTAGTAGTAGTAGTAGTAGTAGTAGTAGTAGTAGTAGTAGTAGTAGTAGTAGTAGTAGTAGTAGTAGTAGTAGTAGTAGTAGTAGTAGTAGTAGTAGTAGTAGTAGTAGTAGTAGTAGTAGTAGTAGTAGTAGTAGTAGTAGTAGTAGTAGTAGTAGTAGTAGTAGTAGTAGTAGTAGTAGTAGTAGTAGTAGTAGTAGTAGTAGTAGTAGTAGTAGTAGTAGTAGTAGTAGTAGTAGTAGTAGTAGTAGTAGTAGTAGTAGTAGTAGTAGTAGTAGTAGTAGTAGTAGTAGTAGTAGTAGTAGTAGTAGTAGTAGTAGTAGTAGTAGTAGTAGTAGTAGTAGTAGTAGTAGTAGTAGTAGTAGTAGTAGTAGTAGTACAGTAGTAGTAGTAGTAGTAGTAGTAGTAGTAGTAGTAGTAGTAGTAGTAGTAGTAGTAGTAGTAGTAGTAGTAGTAGTAGTAGTAGTAGTAGTAGTAGTAGTAGTAGTAGTAGTAGTAGTAGTAGTAGTAGTAGTAGTAGTAGTAGTAGTAGTAGTAGTAGTAGTAGTAGTAGTAGTAGTAGTAGTAGTAGTAGTAGTAGTAGTAGTAGTAGTAGTTTGTAGTAGTAGTAGTAGTAGTAGTAGTAGTAGTAGTAGTAGTAGTAGTAGTAGTAGTAGTAGTAGTAGTAGTAGTAGTAGTAGTAGTAGTAGTAGTAGTAGTAGTAGTAGTAGTAGTAGTAGTAGTAGTAGTAGTAGTAGTAGTAGTAGTAGTAGTAGTAGTAGTAGTAGTAGTAGTAGTAGTAGTAGTAGTTTGTGTACTGGAGCGTCGTGTTGTGTGAATAACAACGTGAAGATGATTTTTGGAACAGGAACTTCACTCCGAGTCCAAATCTGTGAGTCACATTTGACTTTTTCACTTTTATTTTAATGTCAGAGTTTTACATCTGCATAAAAAAATTTAAAAATAAACTTATCAAACTTTAGTCTAAAACTGTTTCACTGAAATGAGTTAAAGTTACAGAGAAGAGAGATAAATAAAATCCTTTGTGGATCAATAAAGTTTAAGTCAAAATTTGTCAGTTTGGAAAGTAAAATAATAGAAAAGTTCAGAGTTTGGGTTTGTGCAGAGGAGTGTGGGACTGTGTGACTGGAACTGGAGCGACTCGACTGTACTTTGGAACAGGGACGAGACTCACCGTGCAAAACTGTGAGTACTTTGTCTGAAGTACATGAAATACTTTTACTCCGAAACACATTATTCAGCTTTGGACTGAAGAGGAGCGTTTCTGTTTTCATCCTCACACTTTTATCTTCTCTGAACTTTGCCAAAATAATCACGTCATCATGATTTTAGATTCAATTTGATTTTGACATGTGAAAAATAAAAACACCTCGAGTCTAAATCTGAATCTGAATCTTTCTACTACAAACCAAATGTTATGTCCAATAAACGTTTTGTAAAAAATAATAATAAATCTGTGATAAAAAGTCAGATTTCACTCATTGAATCTGTTCAAAATGACAAACTGCTCATTTTTCAAGATCAAACCGATGCCGAGATCTGAGTAAAACCTCCAATACTCCTGAAAAAAGTACTACACTAAAAATAAACTACTATGGAACAAAACACAATAATAACACGGTGGACAATAATCACCAGACTGAGCACAGAAAAGCTCCTGTAAAACTTATGGAACATTTTCATAGTTATACTTATTCATATTCATGATTTTGGCCATGATACATGAACGGTCCCAAAAAAAACTAAAATATAAATACTGTCTTAAAGCAGTAATAATAATAACAGAAGTACAGAGACACAGAGACAAAGAGCTGATCCTGGTTTTGGACTCGGGGTTTTTGGGGCCCTCAGACTCACAGTGGGACTTACTCTTCAAACAAACTCATTTTTGGAGCAGGAACCAGACTCACCGTCAACTACGACTACTACTACTGCTACTACTGCTACTACTGCTACTACTGCAGCTGGTCCTACTGCCGGTGCTGCTACGACGACTGCTACAGTAAGAATCCGTCCATGTTTAAAAAAGTTTTCCACAAAATGTCACCTCGACTCAAACCGTGTTTTACCATTTCACGTTTTCTTCGTGATGTTGTTCGTCAGCTGCACGACTCCGTAGAACCAGAACGTTAAAGTCGTACTTCGGAACATTCTCCACGGAGACAGACACGTTTTATGCACTGCTCCAGACCAGGTTAGAGTCAGGTCTGTGGAGATGCGAGCCCACTCATGTAAAGGTGCAGGTTTTTCATAGTTTTGTTCTGTTGTATTTGTATACTGTTGGTAGTTGTAGTTGTGTACTCTTGCAGTTGTGTACTGTTGTAGTTTGTAGTTGTGTACTGTAGTAGTTGTTGTTGTGGTGTGTGTCAGTGTGTGTCTTTCTCTGGAAACACAAAGCTTCTGTTCGGCTCTGGGACCAGGCTCTCCGTCCATTCCTGTGAGTCCAGATTTTACATTTAACAGAAAAACCTTTGGGCCCTTGCATCTCCACAAACCTGACTCTACATTCTTGCACCGTATGACATAAGACATAAGCCACCATCTATCTCTATGGAGAATGTTCCGAAGTGTCTTTTTAACTTTGTATTTACACGTTAGCTCAGATTCCAGACATGAGTTATGTTCAAAAGTTACAGCACATTTGCAGTTTTCTCCTCGGGAATTTAACGTCAAATGAAACTCAAAAGTGTAGAAATTATTTTAAAATACAGCGCATCTTGCTGGTCGCACATTATTAAAACACATTTATACTTTTGACTCTTGTTTTGCCGTAGGAATATGATGAGTTTAACCGTTAGCTTTAGCACGTCTGTTTTTATCTGTTGTTTGACCGTTAGCTTTAGCATTAGCTCATCAGTTGCTGTGTTGTTGTTTTGTTGTATTGTTGTGTTGTTGTTGTCAGTTGTCATGTTGTTGTCTTGTTGTGGTACTGTCGTCTTGTTGTCATACTGTTGTTGTTGTAGTGTTGTTGTCAATTGTCGTGTTGTTGTTGTCGTGTTATTGTCGTTGTCATGTTTTCTTGTTGTTGTGTTGTTGTAGTGTTGTTGTCGTGTTGTTGTGTTATTGTTGTTGTCGTGTTCTTGTTGTTGTGTTGTTGTGTTATTGTTGTTGTCATGTGTGTGTGTTGTTGTCGTGTTGTTGTGTTATTGTTGTTGTCATGTTTTTGTTGTTGTGTTGTTGTGTTATTGTTGTTGTCATGTTGTAGTGTTGTTGTCGTGTTGTTGTGTTATTGTTGTTGTCATGTTTTTGTTGTTTGTTGTTTTGTGTTGTGTTGTTGTGTTATTGTCATGTTGTTGTTTGTTGTTGTTGTCATGTTGTAGTGTTGTTGTTTGTGTTGTTGTTGTTGTCGTGTTCTTGTTGTTGTGTTGTTGTGTTATTGTTGTTGTCGTGTTTTTGTTGTTGTGTTGTTGTGTTATTGTGTTGTCATGTTGTAGTGTTGTTGTCGTGTTGTTGTGTTATTGTTGTTGTCGTGTTCTTGTTGTTGTCATGTTGTCGTGTTGTTGTGTTGTTGTTGTGAGTTGTTGTATGAGGGAGTTTCACAGTGTGTTTGTCTCTGGGAGCAACAGGTTGATCTTTGGATCCGGGACCAGACTTTTTGTTCACTCAGGTCAGTCCCAGCGAATGACTGTAACAGTCGAGTCGACTGTTGTTAAAATACATTTATTTTGTTTTGGAGTATCTCAATTATCGGTCCCGGTTTAGTTCTGGTTTAGCTCTGGTTTAGTCCTGGCTCACTGCTGGTTCAGTCTTGGTTTGATCCTGATCTAATCCTGGTTCAGTCCGGATTTAGTCCTGAAGTTCTGTTTTTATTCTGGTCTAGTCCTGGTTCAGTCTTGGTTTAGTTCTGGTTTGATCGTGGTCTAGTCCTGGTTTAGTCCTGGTTTTCTCTAGGTTCAGTTTAGGGCAGTTGAAGTTTAGTCCTGGTCTAGTTCTGGTTCAGTCCTGGTATAATTCTGATTCAGTCCTTGTCTAGTCCAGGTCTAGTCCAGGTCTAGTCCTGGTTTAGTCCTGGTTCAGTTTTGGTTCAGTCCTGGTTGAGTTCTTGTCTCAGATCCCGTCACAGTGGGTCTGGATCTTGGGACAAACTGATTTTTGGGTCTGGGGTTCGACTCTTTGTGGATCCAGGTGAGACCGACACACGGGGACACGGCTCAGAAGTTTAAAACGGATCAAAAATGAAATGATTTATTATTTTTTATTTATTATTAGATAATATTTTTAAATTCTGCATTGTCTCGTGCAGATTCACCAAACACACTTTTATAAAACAGATCACTTTATAATTCAGACACTCACAATAAACCAAAATAACTCTGGGATCTGTGGCTCTCACTTAAACAAACTTTATTAATCCTAAAAAGAAATGACTTGGACACAGCAGCTCACACATCGTAAAAAAGGGGAAAAAAATGAATAAATAAATTTTAAAAAATGGTAGTAAATTAGTAATAAATTTCAAAATAATTATCAAAAATAGAAAGAGCCTGATGTCAAATAAGGCAGAATTATATAAATGTGTGTGTCCAAGTAAAAAATAAAATCTAAAAGTAATTTATATATATTATTATATATTAATTTAATCCTCAAATATTTCATAACTGTAGATCAGGTTTGTTTAACTCTGGTTTGTTTTAACTCTGGTTTGGTGTTATGGTTGTGTGACTGTGTGACTTACACTGGGAATGATAAATTCATCTTTGGATCTGGGACGAGTCTCTCTGTTCAAATTCGTGAGTTTAAACTAAATTTAAAACCAACTCATATTTACTTTAATCTTTGCTAAAACTTTTAAATATACAGAATTTTGAATATTTAACATCACAAACAATTTTACTTATGACGTCTGTAAATAACATCATAAAATAAAACAGTTTGACTCGCACAGAAATAAAGAGAATCGTTCACATTCTTAAAGAACTCAACTCTCAAAAATGTGAAACTTTGACCAAAATCTGAACAAATGAGTAAATTTAATCTGCAGATATTTAAATAATTATCTCCCATGGTTACAGTAGATCAGGTTTGTTTAACTCTGGCTTAGTTAAATCTGCTTTTGTTAACTCTAGTTTGGTTAACACTTGTTTGTTTAACTCTGGTTTGGTGTTATGGTTGTGTGACTGTGTGACTAACTCTGGGTTGAGTAAACTAACTTTTGGATCTGGGACGAGTCTCTCTGTTCAAATACGTGAGTTTAAACTAAATTTACAACCAACTAATATTTACTTTAATCTTTGCTAAAACTTTTAAATATATAGAATTTTGAATATTTATTTATTTATAAGAGAATTGTGCAAATTGTTAATGAAATCAACTCTCAAAAATATTAAACTTAGATAATTCATAAAGTATCTCCCATGGTTACTGCAGACCAGGTTTGTTTAACTCTGGTTTGTTTAACTCTGGTTTGTTTAACTCTGGTTTGTTTAACTCTGGTTTGGTGTTATGGTTGTGTGACTGTGTGACTGACTCTAGCTCCTATGGAAAATTCATCTTTGGATCTGGGACGAGTCTCTCTGTTCAAATACGTGAGTTTAAACCAAATTATAAAACAACTAATATTTACTCCAATCTTGTCTAAAATGTAAAAATATATTGAATTTTTGAATATTTAACTTCACACATCACATCTGTTGACACACGTGAGTTTAAACTAAATTTAACACAAACAAATATTTACTTTATAACCTGGAATGTCCCACACTAAAGTATTAAACTCTCAAATCTCCAAAATAAATTTAAGTTTTGAATATTTAACGTCACAAACAGTTTGACTGGTGACGTCTGTAAATAACATCATAAAATAAAACCGTTTCACTCATGCAGAAATAAAGAGAATTGTGCAAATTGTTAATCAACTGAAATGTCAAAAATATAAACTTAGATACTTCATAAAGTTCACATTGTTACTGCAGACCAGGTTTATTTAACTCCGGATTGTTTAACTCTGGTTTGTTTAACTCTGGTTTGGTGTTATGGTTGTGTGACTGTGTGACTGGATACAATAAACTGGTCTTTGGATCTGGGACGAGTCTCTCTGTTCAAATATGTGAGTTTAAACAAAATTTAAAACCAACTAATATTTACTATAGCAAATTTTTGCTAAAAAAATTTAAATATAGAGAATTTTGAATACTGATATTTAACATCATATAACATAAAAGAACAAGACAGTTTGTTACTGTTAATCAACTCAACTCTCAAAAATATTAAACTTTGACACTTCATAAAGTAGTTCCCATGGTTACTGCAGACCAGGTTTGTTTAACTCTGGTTTGTTTAACTCTGGTTTGTTTAACTCTGGTTTGTTTAACTCTGGTTTGTTTAACTCTGGTTTGGTGTTATGGTTGTGTGACTGTGTGACTGATTATGGAAATAGTAAATTCATCTTTGGATCTGGAACGACTCTTTCTGTTCAAATACGTGAGTTTAAACAAAATTTAAAACCTTTACATTTTTTAAATATATAGAATTTTGAATATTTAACATCACAAATAATTTTACTGGTGACGTCTGTTAAAAAAAAATCATAAAATAAAACAGTTTGACTCGAGCATAAATTGAGAGAAATGTGCAAAATGTTAATGAACTCAACTCAAAAATATTAAACTTAGATACTTCATAAAGTAATTGCCATGGTTACTGGTCAGATCTGGTTTGTTTAACTCTGGTTTGGTGTTATGTTTGTGTGACTGTGTGACTCAGTCTGGATTCAGCAAACTAATTTTTGGATCTGGGACGAGTCTTTCTGTTCAAATACGTGAGTTTAAATAACATTTAAAACTATCTAATATTTACTGTAATCTTCTTTAAAGTAAAAAAACAAACTATATATCAAATTTTGAATATTTAACATCACAATTTCACTGGTGATGTGTGTAAATAACATCATAAAATAAGACTCATCAGTTTGACTGAAGCAGAAATAAAGAGAATTGTTCACATTGTTAAAAAAAATAAAATAAAATAAACTCTCAAAAATATGAAACTTTGACCAAAATCTGAACAAATGAGTAAATTTAATCTGCAAATATTTAAATAATTATCTCCCATGGTTACTGTAGATCAGGCTTTGTTTAACTCTGGTTTGTTTAACTCTGGTTTGTTTGGTGTTATGGTTGTGTGACTGTGTGACTGGCTCTGGTTATTCCGATAAACTCATTTTTGGATCTGGGACGACTCTCTCTGTTCAAATTCGTGAGTTTAAACAAAATTTTATGATATTTTCGTAAAACTAAACATTGAACATTTTATTTCAAATTAGCTCAATAACACAAACAAAACACTTAAACACAACGCACAAGTGTTCAGATGTTTTACTGTTGACACACGTGAGTTTAAACTAAATTTAACACAAACAAATATTTACTCTATAACCTGGAATGTCCCACACTAAAGCATTAAACTCTCACATCTCCAAAATATTCACCAAAATCTGATGAATTACAAACTTCCATCTGCAAATATTTCATAACTCAAGGCCAGGTTTAGTTTAACTCTGGTTTGTTTAACTCTGGTTTGTTTAACTCTGGTTTGGTGTTATGGTTGTGTGACTGTGTGACTTGGTCTGGGAATGAGAAATTGATCTTTGGATCTGGGACGAGTCTCTCTGTTCAAATACGTGAGTTGAAATGACATTTAAAACCAACTGATATTTAGTTTAATCTTGGCAAAATGTTTTAAATCTTTAAAATTTTGAATATTTAACGTCACAAACAGTTTTACTGGTGACGTCTGTAAATAACATCATAAAATAAAACTGTCTCACTTGTGCAGAAATAAAGAGAACTGTGCAAATTGTTAATGAACTCAACTCAAAAATGTAAACTTAGATACTTCATAAAGTAGTTCCCATTTTCACTGTAGACCAGATTTGTTTAACTCTGGTTTGGTGTTATGATTGTGTGACTGTGTGACTGGCTCCGGGGTTCGTAAATTCATCTTTGGATCTGGGACGAGTCTCTCTGTTCAAATACGTGAGTTTAAATTAAATTCTAATTAATTTAAATTTTAATTTAATTCTTACTATAATATTCTTTAAAGTAAAAATAATGTATATTGAATTTTGAATATTGTAATATTATATAGAAATAAAGAGAATTGTTCACATTGTTAAAAAACTCGACTCTCAAAAATATGAAATTTTGACCAGAATCTGAACAAATGAGTAAATTTATTCTGTCGATATTTTAAATAATTATCTCCCATGGTCACTGTACATCAGGTTTGGTTTACTCTGACTTGGTTAACTCTAGTTTGGTTAACACTTGTTTTTTTTTAACTCTGGTTTGGTGTTATGGTTGTGTGACTGTGTGACTGAATATGGGAATAAATTCATCTTTGGATCTGGGACGACTCTCTCTGTTCCAATACGTGAGTTTAAACTAAATTTTTACAGAAACTAATATTTACTCTAAATTTCTTTAAAGTAAAAAAAAAAAAAAAAGAGTATACATCTATAGAATTTTGAATATTTAACACCACAATTCCACTGGAAATAAAGAGAATTGTGAACATTGTTAAAGAATTCAACTCTCCAAAATCTGAACAAATGAGTAAATTCAATCTACAGATATTTAAATAATTATCTCCCATTGTTACTGTAGATCAGGTTTGTTTAACTCTGGTTTGGTGTTATGGTTGTGTGACTGTGTGAATGATTATGGGAAATTCATCTTTGGATCTGGGACGACTCTCTCTGTTCAAATTCGTGAGTTTAAAATAAATTTTATTATATTTTTGTAAAATTTAACATTGAACATTTTATTTCAAATTGGCTCAAAAAAAATAAACACACAAAAAAAAAAACCACAAACAAAACACTTAAACACAACGCACAAGTGTTCAGATGTTTTACTGTTGACACACGTGAGTTTAAACAAAATTTAACACAAACAAATTTACTCTATAACCTGGAATGTCCCACACTAAAGCATTAAACTCTCAAATCTCCAAAATATTCACCAAAATCTGACAAAATTAGTAACTTCCAATCGGCAAATATTTTATAACTCAAGGCCAGGTTTAGTTTAACTCTGGTTTGTTTAAACTCTGGTTTGGTGTTATGGTTGTGTGACTGTGTGACTGACTCTGGGCTTAAAAAACTGATCTTTGGATCTGGGACGAGTCTCTCTGTTCAAATACGTGAGTTTAAACAAAATTATAAAACTAATATTTGCTATAATCTTCTCTAAAATGTAAAAAATATAGTGAATTGTGAATATTTAACATCACAATTTTGACCAAAATTCAGAACTTTGACTAAATCATCATCAAAACTTTCACCAAAAGAGTTAACTCTGGTTTGTTTAACTCTGGTTTGTTTAACTCTGGTTTGTTTAACTCTGGTTTTGTTTAACTCTGGTTTGGTGTTATGGTTGTGTGACTGTGTGACTGACTCTGCGTTTGATAAACTGATCTTTGGATCTGGGACGAGACTCTCTGTTCAAATTCGTGAGTTTAAACAAAATTTTTACACAAACTAATATTTACTCCATAATCTTCTCTAAAAAAATATATAAATATATTAATTTAATTTCACATTTTCACACATGTTAAAGTGTTAAAAAAACAGACCTGGAGTTTGTGTTTTGTTTCATTCACACGTTCGAGTTACACTTTATTATTATTCTGTCCAAAACTCTGAACACTCTGATTTATTTTGTTTTTAAAGTGATTAAAAAAACTTAACTTTAAAACAGAAAATTCAAAATGTTCTGTTCCAGTTTGTGATTTCGTGAAGTTGTAGTTTTCAAATTGAGTTTAGTTCAGTAAAGTTTGACATTTCCAGAGCTGAAATCATCCAAGTGGAGTTTAAAAACAAAGTGGAGCACTTCCTGTATTTCAGTTTGAGAGGAAAAACTCAGAGTAAATGTGCAGGTTTGTGCGTTAAACATGTGAACGAAACAAAAAAACACAACTCCAGGTCTGTTTGTGACGACAAAACTACAAAATTCCTGTAGAAAAACAAAAATGAATTGAGTTTATAGTGATTTTAAAAGTCAAATATAATGTTAAGACTTAAACTTTTTCTCAGAAGCAGCAAAAAAAATGAACATTTAAAGAATTTGTTAGAATTAAAAAGACTTTGTTAGATTTTTCTGTTTTTATTCCGTTATTAATCCTAACACTCAAAATAACTCCACAAAATCGTTGCACAGTAAATTTACCAAAACAAAATAAATATTCATGTCTTATTTTTCACGGAGAATCGTTTCCGTGTCTCTGGTAAGTTGTCGACGGAACGATCAGGTAAGTAAAATGTGCAAAAAATACATTTAAAATCCATTTCAAAAGTTACAAATACAAAATAAAATAAAAAGACATTTGAAACTTTGGGGTATAGAACTGTGCAGCTGTTGGTTTGAGGGTCTGGTGCTGTGTTTAACTCTGGTTTGTTTAACTCTGGTTTGGTGTTATGGTTGTGTGACTGTGTGACTGACTCTGGGTTCAGTAAACTAATTTTTGGATCTGGGACGACTCTCTCTGTTCGAATTCGTGAGTTTAAACTACATTTAAAATCTTTAAATTTTTTAAATATATAGAATTTTGAATATTTAACATCACAAACAGTTTTACTGGCAAAATCTGTAAATAACATCATAAAATAAAAGTGTTTCACTCGTGCAGAAATAAAGAGAACTGTGCAAATTGTAAATCAACTGAAATGTAAAAAATATTAAACTTAGATACTTCATAAAGTTCACATTGTTACTGCAGACCAGGTTAAATTAACTCTGTTTTGTTTAACTCTGGTTTGGTGTTAAGGTTGTGTGACTGTGTGACTGACTCTGGTTATGGAAAATTAATCTTTGGATCTGGGACGACTCTCTCTGTTCAAATTCGTGAGTTTAAACTAATTTAAAACCAACTAATATTTTGTATAATTTTTAAATCAAAAAATTATATGTATAAACATTTTTTATATATATTGTAATATTTGATTCGAGCAGAAATAAAGAGAATTGTTCACATTGTGAAAGAACTCAACTTTCAAAAATATGAAACTTTAACCAAAATCTGAACAAATGAGTAAATTTAATCTGCAAATGTTTAAATAATTATCTCCCATGGTTACTGTAGATCTGGTTTGTTTAACTCTGGTTTGGTGTTATGGTTGTGTGACTGTGTGACTGACACTGGGTCTCGTAAACTCATCTTTGGATCTGGAACGACTCTCTCTGTTCAAATTCGTGAGTTTAAACTAAATTTAAAACCAACTAATATTTACTATAATCTTTGCAAAAAAAAATTTAAATATATAGAATTTTGAATATTTAACATCACATAATAAAATAAAACAGTTTGACTCAAGCTTAAATCAAGAGAATTGTTCAAATTGTTAATCAGCTCAACTCTCAAAAATATTAAACTTAGATCCTTCATAAAGTTCACATTGTTACTGCAGACCAGGTTAAATTAACTCTGGTTTGTTTAACTCTGGTTTGTTTAACTCTGGTTTGGTGTTATGTTTGTGTGACTGTGTGACTCAGTCTGGGATCAGTAAACTCATTTTTGGATCTGGGACGAGTCTCTCTGTTCAAATACGTGAGTTTAAATAACATTTAAAACTATCTAATATTTACTGTAATCTTCTTTAAAGTAAAAAAACCAAAAAAAAACTATAAACATTTTGAATATTTAACATTATAATTTCACCGACGTTGTCTGTAAATAACATCATAAAATGAGACAGATTTTCTCATCAGTTTGACTCGAGCAGAAATAAAGAGAATCGTTCACACTGTTAAAGAACTCAACTCTCAAAAATATGAAACTCTGACCAAAATCTGAACAAATGAGTTAACTCTGGTTTGTTTAACTCTGGTTTGGTGTTATGGTTGTGTGACTGTGTGAATAACTATGGGAGTAAACTCACCTTTGGATCTGGGACGAGTCTCTCTGTTCAAATACGTGAGTTTAAAATAAATTTAAGACCAACTAATATTTATTGTGATTGTCTCTAAAATATAAATATAACATAAAAATATATTAAAATTTAAACATCATTTTCAGATTTTTATTTTAAATGTTCACATCAACAGCTACATCAATAATCCAATCAGGTTCATCTGGTCGTCTGATAATTGATTGTAAAAGATTCTTTTGTCAGACCAAAGTTGACTTTGTTTTCATCTGTGACACTTTTGACTTTTCACTCTTTAAACAGAGTCAAAACCAAAACTACAAGAACAAGAAAAACTAAACAAAGACACATCACCACAAAAAACAACAAACTATTACAAAACTTCTTCAAATATATTTAAAAAATCTGCAGATAAGAGCAATATCTGACTGTGTTTAACTCTGGTTTGTTTAACTCTGTTTGTTTAACTTGTTTGTTTAACTCTGGTTTGGTGTTATGGTTTGTGTGACTGTGTGACTGGATACGGGGATAAATTCACCTTTGGATCTGGGACGATTCTCTCTGTTCAAAATACGTGAGTTTAAACAAAATTATAAATCACCTAATACTTACTTTAATCTTTTCTAAAATGTAAAAATATATTGAATTTTAATTATTTAACATCACAATTTTTACTGTTGACAAATGTGACTTTAAACTAAATTTACACACACACAAATATTTACGATATAAACTCTAAAATAAAAAAAAAACACATATATTGAATTTTGAATATTTAATTTCACACACACAATGTTCCGCACAAAGACATTAAAACTGTTAAAAATGTATAGAACTTTGAATATTTAACATTTTACTGTTGACACACGTGAGTTTAAACTAAATTTAACACAAACAAATATTTACTCTATAACCTGGAATGTCCCACACTAAAGCATTAAACTCTCACATCTCCAAAATATTCACCAAAATTTGATGAAATTAATAACTTCAATCTGCAAATATTTCATAATTCAAGGTCTGGTTTGTTTAACTCTGGTTTGGTGTTATGGTTGTGTGACTGTGTGACTCAGTCTGGGTTTAAACTCATTTTTGGATCTGGGACGAGTCTCTCTGTTCAAACACGTGAGTTTAAACTAAATTTAACAACTATTTTTCATAATCTTCTCAAAATTTTTAAATATGTACAATTTTGAATATTTAACATCACAATTTCACTGACGACACAAGTGACTGATGAAGAGACTCGTTCACATTGTTGAAGAACTCAACTCTCAAAAAGATGAAACTCTAACTAAAATCTGAACAAATGAGTAAATCTGAATTTGAATTTATTTATGTAAAGATGCAGCGTCTCGTTTTTAAGAACCAAGAACACACAACATACACACAGTTACACAACACACAAAACAACACACAAAACAACATACACACGTACACAATACTCACATACATAATACACAATACAAGTAACAACTGTACAATCTGTAGATATTTAAATAATTATCTCCCAGCTTAGTAGACTAACTCTGGCTTGTTTAACTCTGGTTTGGTGTTATGGTTGTGTGACTGTGTGACTGACTCTAGTTATGGAAAACTGATCTTTGGATCTGGGACGAGTCTCTCTGTTCAAATACGTGAGTGTAAATGAAATTTAAAACCAACTAATATTTAGTTTAATCTTGGCCAAACGTTTTAAATCTATAGAATTTTGAATATTTAACATCAGAAACAATTTTACTGGTGACGTCTGTAAATAACATCATAAAATAAAACAAGAAATGAAGAGACTTAAATTGTTAATCAACTCAACTCAAAAATGTAAACTTAGATACTTCATAAAGTATCTCCCATTGTTACTGCAGACCAGGTTTGTTTAATTCTGGTTTGTTTAACTCTGGTTTGGTGTTATGGTTGTGTGACTGTGTGACTAACTCTGGGTTTAAATTCATCTTTGGATCTGGGACGATTCTCTTTGTTCAAATACGTGAGTTTAAACCAACTTATAAAACTAATATTTACTCTAATCTTCTCTAAAATGTAAAAATATATTGAATTTTTGAATATTTAACATCACACATCACATCTGTTGACACACGTGAGATTAAACTAAATTAAACACAAACAAATATTTACTCTATAACCTGGAATGTCCCATACTAAAGCATTAAACTCTGACATCTCCAAAATATTCACCAAAATCTGACAAAATTAGTAACTTCAATCCGCAAATATTTTCATAACTCAAGGCCAGGTTTAGTTTAACTCTGGTTTGTTTAACTCTGGTTTGTTTAACTCTGGTTTGTTTAACTCTGGTTTGGTGTTATGGTTGTGTGACTGTGTGACTAACTCTGGGTTTAAATTCACCTTTGGATCTGGGACGAGTCTCTCTGTTCAAATACGTGAGTTTAAACGAAAATTAAACCCAACTAATATTTTGTATAATCTTTGCTAAAACTTTTAAAATATATACAATTTTGAATATTTAACATCACAATTTTGACCAAAATTCTAAACTTTGACTAAATCATCATCAAAACTTTGACCAAATGAGTTAACTCTGGTTTGTTTAACTCTGGTTTGTTTAACTCTGGTTTGTTTAACTCTGGTTTGGTGTTATGTTTGTGTGACTGTGTGACTTGGTCTGGGGAGAAACTGATCTTTGGCTCTGGGACGACTCTCTCTGTTCAAATACGTGAGTTTAAAATCTATTTAAAAACCAAAACATTTTATTATATAATCTCTAAAATAAAAAAAAATTTAAAAACGGACATAACATTTTGAAAATTTAACATCATAATTTTACTGATGACGTGTAAATAACAAAATAAAATAAAACTGATCACACACGACAAATGTGCTGTGTCCAAAATGACAGATTTTCACTTTGACTCGAGCAGAAAAAAAGAGAATTGTGCAAATTGTTAAAGAACTCAACTCTCAAAAATGTGAAACTCTGGACAAAGTCTAAACGTTAAAAGTTTGTCATGAGGCAGAAAAAAGCTTTTTTAATACAAAATGAGAAGCATGGTTTCACCAAATCACCTCCTCATGTTTTTTACAGTTTGACCGACTCAAATTACCACAAAACACAAGAAAATATTAGAAGACTTCATGAAATATTAGAAAAATTGTCCAATAGGATCAATATCTGACCCTGTCCCTGAGCCTGTTATTTAGTTAACTCTGGTTTGTTTAACTCTGGTTTGTTTAACTCTGGTTTGTGGTGTTATGGTTGTGTGACTGTGTGAATAACTTTGGGAATAGTAAACTCACCTTTGGATCTGGGACGAGTCTCTCTGTTCAAATACGTGAGTTTAAACTAAATTTAAGACCAACTAATATTTACTGTGATCATCTCTAAAATATAAATGTAACATAAAAATATATTAAAATATAAACACCAGTTCAGATTTTTATTTTAAATGTTCACTTCAACAGCTACATCAATAATCCAATCAGGTTCATTTGGTCGACTGATATTTTTTTTCACTCTTTAAACAGAGTCAAAACCAAAACTACAAGAACAAGAAAAACTAAACAAAGACACATCACCACAAAAAAACAACAAACTATTACAAAACTTCATCAAATATATTTAAAAAATCTGCAGATAAGAGCAATATCTGACTGTGTTTAACTCTGGTTTGTTTAACTCTGGTTTGTTTAACTCTGGTTTGGTGTTATGGTTGTGTGACTGTGTGACTGAATATGTGAATAGTAAATTCATCTTCGGATCTGGGACGACTCTCTCTGTTCAAATACGTGAGTTGAATTTTGAATATTTAATATCACAAATTTACTGTTGACACATGTTAGTTTAAACTAAATTTAACACAAACAAATATTTACTCTATAACCTGGAATGTCCCACACTAAAGCATTAAACTCTCAAATCTCCAAAATATTCACCAAAATCTGACAAAATTAGTAACTTCAATCTGCAAATATTTCATAACTCAAGGCCAGGTTTAGTTTAACTCTGGTTTGTTTAACTCTGGTTTGGTGTTATGGTTGTGTGACTGTGTGACTAACATTGGGACGAATAAACTCACCTTTGGATCTGGGACGACACTTTCTGTTCAAATACGTGAGTTTAAGTGAAATTTAACAGAAATATTTTTTATAATCTTAATTAAAATTTAGAAATATGTAAAATTTTTAATGTTTATCATCACAATTTCACTGATGACGTGTGTAAATAACATCATAAAATGAGACAGATTTTTTCATCAGTTTGACTCGAGCAGAAATAAAGAGAATTGTTCACACTGTTAAAGAACTCAACTCTCAAAAATATGAAACTTTGACTAAAATTAGACCAAATGAGTTAACTCTGGTTTGTTTAACTCTGGTTTGTTTAACTCTGGTTTGTTTAACTCTGGTTTGTTTAACTCTGGTTTGTTTAACTCTGGTTTGGTGTTATGGTTGTGTGACTGTGTGACTGACACTTGGTCTGATAAATTCATTTTTGGATCTGGGACGACTCTCTCTGTTCAAATTCGTGAGTTTAAAGTAAATTTTATTATATTTTGGTAAAATTGAACATTTTATTTCAAATTGGCTCAAAAACACAAACAAAACACTGAAACAGAACACACAAGTGTTCAGCTGGAGTTGTGTTTGTTTGTTTGAGTAACTCTTTATTATTCGTCTGTTCACATCTGCAAAGCTCAAAATGCACAAAATGTTCCACCTTGTGATGTCATGAAGTGTAGTTTTCAGGTTAACGGCTTTTACCTTTAGTTAAATTCCAGAGCTGAAATCATCCAAATGATTGTAATGAAAATGCAGAATTTAAAAACGTAGTGGAGCAAGACATCACAGGATGAAATTATCTCCCATAGTTACTGTCAGATCAGGTTTGTTTAACTCTGGTTTGTTTAACTCTGGTTTGTTTAACTCTTTTATAACCTGGAATGTCCCACATTAAGGCATTAAACTGTTAGTTAACTCAAGTAAAAAATATAAATATAAAAATTAACTTTGACCAAAATTTAACTGCAGATCAGGTTTGTTTAACTCTGGTTTGGTGTTATGGTTGTGTGACTGTGTGACTAACACTGGGACTAAATTCACCTTTGGATCTGGGACGAGTCTCTCTGTTCAAATACGTGAGTTTAAATGAAATTTAAAACTGATATTAAACTTAACAACTAATATTTACTACAATCTTCTATAAATGTAATATGAAAATATATTGAGATTTAATCAAAGAGCTCAGTCATGGTCACATTAATACGGAGCTCCCCTGATGACGTGTGGAAAAAAAAAAAAGGACTAAATCATGACCTCAGATTATTATTTTGTTCCCACACTTTAGTCAGTTCATCCACACGACGACACTGATTGTGGATTTGATCTAGTTTTACATTTACAAGAGCAACATTTGAACAGGGAACAATAAACATCAAAATGGGAAAAAAAAACCCACAAATGAACATATATTTCATGATTATTTGTGTCTGCTGAGGTCCATCGCTTCTACACTGGAAGCTCTTAATAAATGAACGCAAATCTAACACAAAAATACCACACACTGTTTTGTTTAAACGGCGGCAATTTCTTCATTTGTGGGTAAAAAACTGGCTCAAATATGGGAATGATTTAGTTAAAATGTGGGAACGAAATAGTAATTTGAGGCCATGATTTAGTAACTTTTTCCTGCACAACATCAGGCAGGTTCATCACCACAAAAAACAACAAAAAAACTATTTATACTTCTGAAAATATTTTAAAAATCGTCCAGTAAGATCAAGTATCTGACCATGTCTCTCATTTGTTTAACTCTGGTTTGGTGTTATGTTTGTGTGACTGTGTGAATGGCTACAATAAATTCATCTTTGGATCTGGGACGAGTCTCTCTGTTCAAATACGTGAGTTTAAACTAAATTTAAAACCAACTAATATTTAATATAATCTTTAAAATGTAAAAAATATATATTGAATTTTGAATATTTAATTTCACACACACAATGTTCCGCACTAAGACATTAAACTGTTAAAAATGTATAGAACTTTGAATATTTAACATTTTACTGTTGACACACGTGAGTTTAAACTAAATTTAACACAAACAAATATTTACTCTATAACCTGGAATGTCCCACACTAAAGCATTAAACTCTCAGATCTCCAAAATATTCACCAAAATCTGACAAAATTAGTAACTTCAATCTGCAAATATTTCATAACTTAAGATCAGATTGAGTTAACTCTGGTTTGGTGTTATGGTTGTGTGACTGTGTGACTGACACTGGGACTAAATTCATCTTTGGATCTGGGACGATTCTCTCTGTTCAAATACGTGAGTTTGAACAAAATTTAAAACAACTAATATTTACTATAATCTTCTCTAAAATAAAATATGAATAATTATAGGAATCTTGTACCACAAGATCTGGAGAGACAAATTTGCTACAAAATGATGCAGAGGCTGAAAATGATCTCATTTTCAAATATATGAGTTTAAACGAAACTTAAAACCAACTAATATTTACTATAATCTTCTCTAAAATAAAATATAACTTTAATATAAAAATATATTCAAATGTAAACAAAGAGCTCAACCACACTCACATCACCACAAAAAACAACAAACTATTAGAATACTTCATGAAATATTTTTTAAAATCTGTAGACAAGATCAGTATCTGACCATGTCTTTGGTTTAACTCTGGTTTGGTGTTATGTTTGTGTGACTGTGTGACTCAGTCTGGGACTAAATTCATCCTTTGGATCTGGGACGAGCCTCTCTGTTCAAATACGTGAGTTTAAACGAAATTTAAAAACAACTAATATTTACTTATTTAATATTCTTCTCTAAAATACAATTCACCCACACGACGACACTGATTGTGGATTTGATCGAGTTCTACATTTACATGAGCAACATTTGAACAGGAAACAATAAACATCAAAATGGGGAAAAAAAACATAAATGAACATATATTTTATAATTATTTGTGTCTGCTGCTGAGGTCCATAACTTCTACACTGGAAGAACACAAATCTAACACCAAAATACCACACTCTGTTTAGTTTAAACGGCGGCAATTTCTTAATTTTGGGTAAAAAATTGGCTCAAACGTGGAAACGAAATAGCCATTTGAGGCCACGATTTAGTATTTTTTTCACGCACATCACTAGTCGGGCTCCGTACATCACCACAAAAAACAACAAAAAAAACTATTTATACTTCTGAAAATATTTAAAAAATCGTCCAGTGGGATCAATATCTGACTGTGTCTCTGGTTTGTTTAACTCTGGTTTGTTTAACTCTGGTTTGGTGTTATGGTTGTGTGACTGTGTGACTGGCTCTAGTTATGGGAATAAATTCATCTTTGGCTCTGGGACGATTCTCTCTGTTCAAATACGTGAGTTTAAACTAAAATTATAAAACAACTTAAATTTACTCCAATCTTCTGTAAAATAAAATATGTATAATTTTAGGGATCTCGTACCACAAGATCTGGAGAGACAAATTTGCTACAAAATGATGCAGAGGCTGAAAATGATCTCATTTTCAAATATGTGAGTTTAAACGAAACAAAACCAACTAATATTTACTATAATCTTCTCTAAAATAAAATATAACTTTAATATAAAAATATGCAAATGTAAACAAAGAGCTCAGCCACACTCACATCACCACAAAAAACAACAAACTATTAGAATACTTCATGAAATATTTTAAAAAATCAGTAGACAAGATCTTTGGTTTAACTCTGGTTTGGTGTTATGGTTTGTGTGACTGTGTGACTAACACTGGGAATAAATTCATCTTTGGATCTGGGACGATTCTCTCTGTTCAAATACGTGAGTTTAAACAAAATAAAAAAACAACTAATATTTACTATAATCTTCTCTAAAATGTAAAAATATATTGAATTTTGAATATTTAACATCACAATTTTACTGTTGACAAATGTGAGTTTAAACTAAATTTAACACAAACAAATATTTACGATATAAACTCTAAAATTAAAAAAAATATATATTGAATTTTGAATATTTAATTTCACACACACAATGTTCCACACTAAGACATTAAACTGTAAAAAATCTAAAGAACTTTGAATATTTAACATTTTACTGTTGACACACATGAGTTTAAACTAAATTTAACACAAACAAATATTTACTCTATAACCTGGAATGTCCCACACTAAAGCATTAAACTCTCAAATCTCCAAAATATTCACCAAAATCTGACAAAATTAGTAAATTCAATCTGCAAATATTTCATAACTCAAGGCCAGATTGCGTTCACTCTGGTTTGTTTAACTCTGGTTTAGTGTTATGGTTGTGTGACTGTGTGATTAACACTGGGACTGATAAAGTCATTTTTGGATCTGGGACGACTCTTTCTGTTCAAATACGTGAGTTTAAACGGAATTTATAATAATTTTACAGATTGGGACGAGATCTCGCGAGACAAAATTCTGCACGTACGCTGAAAATTATTGCGTGAGATTTTTTTCTCATGTTTTTACGTTAGGGTTTGGATAAAAAGTTAAGTTTTGTGGAGCTACGTCGTCACAAAAAGCAGCGCTACAGCCAAAATAAGAAATAAATTAAAATAAAAAATGGTGAGAATAAAATTGAAAACTTGATCGCACATTTATTTATCGTAAACAATGTCACAATCTCGTCTCGTCTCGTTCTTGTAGATCCAGTTTCATCTTGTATTTCGTCCCGATAATTCTGGTTGTTTTACGGTGCGACTGATTTTTGGTCTCGAAAACAGTTTTTTATAACAAACAACAAGTCCAAGAAAAACAAAACCGACAAAAGAGCTCAGTCAC
>NW_026571095.1:36627724-36650224 GCF_026225935.1 Boleophthalmus pectinirostris | reverse complement strand
TGAGTAAAACTTAAACTGTAAAGAAATAAAAGCGACAGGTTTGAGTCTGATCCAGAGTCTCGGTGTAGTTCTGACGGAGCTCGATGGACGATTTATGAGGCTCGATGTAAACGAAAACTTTTTAGAAAATTATGTTATTTTAGAAAACAGATTGAGGGAAATATTTGTTTCTCAACAAACCCGACAATGTGTAAATGAAAAAGTGAAGCTGCCAAACAAAAAATGTCATTTAAAAAAAACACCTCTAAAATAAAAGTCGTGTAGTTTCAGTCCAGACATGAGGTTAAATTATAAAATATGTTTATTTTGTCAAAACAAATGTTCGTAAACAGACAGAGTCAGAGTCGAGCACAGGGTCTGGGTCTGTGGACTGGATCTGGACTCAGTTCTGGTCTGTGATAAATGGACTTGGTCAGTCCATGATTCGGCTCCAGCAACTGTGGCTCCAGTTCACTTTGTGTTGAAAAAGTGTGGCCCGTCTCTCTGAACCTGCAGCTGTCACACTCATTATTTTGGTTTTAAATGTTCATATTAACTCGACTTGATCCTGGGTTTTTATTTTATTATTTCTCTGTAAATTAAGGTCCAGCTCTGAGCTCTGAGGTCTCAGGTCTGAGGTCTGAGGTCTGAGGTCTGAGGTCCAGCTGCAGCTCTTGGGACCTAAGACGAAACTTAAAACTGTGAGTTGTGTTTCCTCTGTGTCTTTTATTTATTTTGAATTTATTTACTGTTTTGATCTATTTTCAATCAATCAAACTTTATTTATAGAGAACGTTTCAAACAAAAAATGCAACACAAAGACCTGTTTATTTTATTTTCATTTTTTGTGCTGCCTTTATTTATTAATTTTATTATTTTTATTGATTGATTTTATTATTTTTCTTTTATCTATTGATTCTGTTGGTCCCTTTAGACTTTTCAGAGTTAAATATTTAACACTTGTGTGAAACTGGTTTATTTATAAAATGTTTTGTACAAATAAAGTTGAATTGTATTTTTCTATAGATCAGTTGAACACAGAGGGGCCTGGCAGGGCATCTGGCTCTTCTCTTTCTTTCTCACAGACGGAGTGCGGTGGAGAGGAAGTGTCTCTATTGAACTGGTTCAGACTGGTTTTGGGCAGAGCGCCTGCCGGAGCACCTGTCTGTCAGAGCGGCGCCTGTCAGCTGCACAGGTTTTGTTCTGGAGGTTTGAGTTTTTGTGGTTTTCCTGTTTCTCACTTTAGACACTTTTACAAAACAAGATCGTTTCCTCAAACTCACTGCACCAACACAACATATATAAAATATATTTAAAATATAATAAATACTGCACATATATACTTATACATATATACTTATATACTTATAACGACATAACAGAGTCTATAGATATTTAACAAAATATATACAAAATAAAAGTACTATACATAAACATTTACATGTACATATAGTGTCACAACCAAAGAGTCCAAATGTATAAAAAATACACCAGATAAAAGTACTATACATATATACTTATATACAAATACTAATGACATAACAAGAGTGTAAAGAGTCCAAATGTATAAAAAATATATACCAAATAAAAGTACTGTACATAAATACGTACATATACATATATACATAAACAAATACTAATGACATAACAGAGTCCAAAGAGAAATGTACATAAAATACACCAAATAAAAGTACTACACATATATACATATATATTTACATATGTACATATAGAAATACAAATACTGATATATACACACAAGAGTCCAAAGATAAATATACAAAGTACACTAAACACAACTACTATACTTATATACATATATACAAATACTAATGTCACAACCAAAGAGTCTAAAAGTATATATACAAAATACACAAAATACAACTACTTTACATACACATACACATATACATATACATGCACATGTATTTATACTTATACATGCACATACACATATACATATATATACATACAATTATATTATGGAAATATGTCACACAACACAAAGTCTGCCTGGTTCAGTCCTGGTTTAGTCTTGGTTTAGTCCTGGTTCAGTCCTGGTTCAGTCCTGGTTTAGTCCTGGTTTAGTCCTGGTTTAGTCCTGGTTCAGTCCTGGTTCAGTCCTGGTTTAGTCCTGGTTTAGTCCTGGTTCAGTCCTGGTTTAGTCCTGGTTCAGTCCTGGTTTAGTCCTGGTTTCAGTCCTGGTTTAGTCCTGGTTCAGTCCTGGTTCAGTCCTGGTTTAGTCCTGGTTCAGTCCTGGTTTAGTCCTGGGTTCAGTCCTGGTTCAGTCCTGGTTCAGTCCTGGTTTAGTCCTGGTTTAGTCCTGGTTCAGTCCTGGTTTAGTCCTGGTTCAGTCCTGGTTTAGTCCTGGTTTAGTCCTGGTTTAGTCCTGGTTTAGTCCTGGTTCAGTCCTGGTTCAGTCCTGGTTTAGTCCTGGTTCAGTCCTGGTTCAGTCCTGGTTTAGTCCTGGTTTAGTCCTGGTTTAGTCCTGGTTTAGTCAGTCCTGGTTTAGGTTTAGTCCTGGTTTCAGTCCTGGTTTCAGTCCTGGTTTAGTCCTGGTTTAGTCCTGGTTTAGTCCTGTTTAGTCCTGGTTTAGTCCTGGTTCAGTCCTGGTTTAGTCCTGGTTCAGTCCTGGTTTAGTCCTGGTTCAGTCCTGGTTTAGTCCTGGTTTAGTCCTGGTTTAGTTCTCAGCACAGATCAGCTCAGACTCATGAGTTTTGTAAAAGTCACACGGAGAAGAAAAGAATCATTAATTAATCATTAATAATCATTTCATGTGCAGGATCTTCATGGACTCTGGGTGTTGGTGGATCTGCAGGACTTTTATGGACTCTGGGTGTTGGTGGATCTGCAGGACTTTTATGGACTCTGGGTGTTGGTGGATCTGCAGGACTTTTATGGACTCTCATGGGCTTTTTTGGGTCATGATCTTTTTGGACCCTGATCTTTTTTGGGTCGTGTTCTTTTTGGGTCATGCTTGTTTTTCTCGTGTGAGAGGAAACGGTGCACCTCTGCTGCACATTCAGAAGTTTCAGAACAAGCGAAGCCGCGAACAAACAGGAAAACCACACACACACACACACACACACACACAGACACACACACACACACTTGTTTCCTGGAGACTGAACTCTAACCAGACTTACCTGACCTTAACGACAAATTCACAGAGTCACTTTTCAGGTCGAGGTTCCACAGTTTGACTTTAAATGTATCTGTTGTGTATTATTCAATCCCAGGTGTTTTCATTGCAAAAAAAAAACGTTCATAAATCATTTTTAGTGTGAGTGGGGTCGTCTCTCCACAGATCTGGCCCGTACTTTAACCCAGTTCTTGGAGACTAAAAGCCAAACAAATAAATAAATAATAACACTTTTTTTTTTTTTTTCTGTGAATCTTAAAAAAGTGGAAAAACCAAACAGACGTGCAGCTCTGATCATGAGATGTGTGTGTTTTTATAAACTCTGGCCTCATGTTTCAGTGAGTTTGTTCACGTGCGCTTGAGTCGCTCGGTTATAATCGGCTTTTAAGTGTCTAAGAAACACTCAAATCGATCAGAAAATGATGTAAAAGTAGTGAAATGATGTGTCCATGCAGCAAGATAGACAGAAGTTCTCTTAAAATAAACTATATTAAACTAAAATTATAAACTATGTTATATTAAATAGATTAGAATGAGGCTGGAAATAAGTTCATGGATGTTAAGATTGAGACTTAAAATCAGTTTATGATCGGTGTTCATGGCCTTTTAATAAATTCAAAGATGCTAAACTCTAGATAAAAGTTCTTGAAATCAGTCGTACGTGATCACAGTTTGTCGTCGGTTTTGTATCGAGTAAATCTGTGTCACTGAACCTAAAAACAAGTGAAGTGTCGCAGGGGAAAACTTTTGTAAATGGATTGTTGAGTCATGGAAGAAAAATATGACTTTTTTTTTAAGATTATATGATGAATTCAGAACCAGTGAGTCCATCATAAATCTGAAAAAAAGATGTAGAACCTGAGATAAGTTTTAAAATCCAGATCAGAGACATTTGCAGATACAGTAGGAGCAGTTACTTTTTCAAAACTAATCAAACTCTTTCCAGGACGTTTAAGTTATAATTTTTGATTTTCTTTTACTGTTAAAAACACCTTTTCCTTCACAATCTAACGTTTTTACTTGAATGAAACGTGTTAAAACGTCTTAAGTGAGCAAAGTGTTTAGCTTTTTCTATATCTGTGCCATAGTTACCGTAGCAACCACAGTCTAAATATCCCGGATCCTCTGACGGAGCATGAACGCCGAGACGTGAGAGTCCTGACTCATATTCAGACTCAGAACCAGCCTCAGTGAGTTTACGTCGTCTTTTTTTTTTTTTTTTTTTTTTTTTTACAGGTTTCCAACAACGAAAAAGAGACAAACATTTGAGTAAAAACATGAGACTGTGGAGTTTAATTCAAGAACAACACAAACTCACAGACACAGAGCTGAGCCTGGGGTTAAAATGTGTCTGTTTTAAACACTAAACTGCTTTATTTTGTTTATAAGTTTAAAATATTATAACTTAAAAGTCCTGGAAAGAGTTTAAGTCGTTTTGATAAAGTAACTGCTCCTGCTGTAGCTGCAAATGTCTCTGATCAGGACAAGATTTTAAAACTTCTATCAGGTTCTACATCTTGTTTTCAGATTTATGATGGACTCACTGGTTCTGATTTGGATAAATTTTAGTCTAGAGGTCGTTTATTTTAAGAGAACTTCTCCAGTAAAAGTATCTTGCTGCATGAACAGGTCATTTCACGACTTTAAGTCATTTTCTGACAGATTTAAGTGTTTATGGGTCTGGTCAAGTGGTAACGGAGGGAAACAGGGTCAGATTTTTGACATTCAAATGTCTCTTATTCAGAAACTAGAGGAACTATTGAAATAAGTAAAATATCAGAATGTAGGAAAGAGTTACACTCCAACAGGGTCAAGTTAAACCTGTGATATTCTTTCAAGTTCAAGACAAAAAATTTAAAAACTCATGTTGGTAACGGAGGGAATGAAATATGCAGCACTTTTTGGGCAATAAATCCAAACAGTGATAACTCTTGGTTCTCACTTACATATCCTTAACAAACTGGTTTGAATATTTGCTTCATATAGTTTTCTACCATATGGTACAAGATTAGGTTGAAAAACCTCTGACTTTTTGACTCATGAGATTTTTTATTAAGAAAGTTCATGGTAACGGAGGGAAAAGTAACGGAGGGAAAATTGTACAAACAAGTAGAAGGTGCAGGATTTTACATCATTTGTCACTTTTTTCTTCTGAATATTTTAATATTACTTCAAAATGAAAGGAAACTATTTCTATAAAATATGTCAGTCCTTCCAAGAACATTTTTATCATTTTAAATACTTTTTTTTTTTTTAATCATGTCCCTTCATCAACAGTTCAAAGATGGAATAACACAAGATATGATGAAATACAAACATTTATTTACATGATTTTTGGGTCTTTGAAATTTGGGAAATAATTTTTGTTCCATGTTTCATACATGGTCTGTTTAAAACATATTGAACTTTAGAACCAAAAATGGAACAGAAAAAATGTCAACAGTTTGATAAACTAGAGCACATATGTATCTGTTCAATACATTTTTATATCAGATGAATTAACTTGGCCTTTGTTGTTTACTTCTGCTTGACCGGACCCTTATATCTTTGTGTTTTTTGAGTTTGCTCATGCTCAGTCCAGCTCCAGTTTAGAGAAATCTGGATCCTGCATCTACAGACCTGAGTGTCCTGGAGACTTCTGAGAAAAACCCACTGAGAGTCTCCTGGTTTCTCCTCACTGGGAACACTGCCTCATCCAGGAGACTGAAACCAGGATTCTGCGTTTACACGCAAAACCAGGAGAGTCACAAAACCAGGAGAGTCACAAAACCTGATCATACCCGGGACACTCGAGCTCATGTGAACTCACTCACTGAGGACGTGACGCACACAAACTTATTTACTATTATTGCTGACGTTTCTCCATGGTCGATTTAAATGAAGGTTTGTACGTTTGAATGAAACATGAAATTCATTTGTCAAACAAAACAAAAAAAAAGCTCGTCTTTGTGCTCACACTGTGTCCTGTCAATCACCTCATCTTTGCTCTGTTTCCCTCATGACCTCATCAGGGTTTTTTTTTTTTTTTTTTACTTATTTCTATTGTGTTTTATTTTTATCTGCTCATACAGTTAAATAATTCTGCCATAATTATTTGACATCAGTCTCTTGTTTTCTTTGCTTCTTTTAGGCTGATCAGTCTGTTTTTTCCGTTTGTCCTGTTTTTGATGGAAATGTCCAGGATTTTTTTAAGTCTCATTAAACTGAGCGTCAGTAGAAAACTGTGCACTCGTGGACACTCGTGTGACAGAATCCCTGAGCTCTTTCTCTGTGCTGGACATGGAGCAAAAAAAATTTAAAAAAGTGCTTTTGTGCGTAAACCAGGACTAAACCAGAACTAAACTGGTCTCAGTTCCAGTCTAGTCCCGGTCTGGTCCCGCTTTCAGTCCCCGTCTCTGTTCAGGTCTTAGTTCTGGTCTGGTCCCAGTCGAGTCCTGGTCTTAGTCCTGGTTTTGTCCTGGTTTAGACCTGGTCTAGTCCTGTTTTAGTCCTGGTTTAGTCCTGGTTCAGTCCTGGTTTAGACCTGGATTAGTTCTGGTTTAGACCTGGTTTAGTCCTGTTTTAGTTTTTAGTCCTGGTTCAGTCCTGGTTTAGACCTGGATTAGTTCTGGTTTTAGTCCTGGTTTAGTTCTGGTTTTAGACCTGGATTAGTTCTGGTTTTAGACCTGGTTTAGTCCTAGTTTAGTCCTGGTTTAGTCCTGGTTTAGTCCTGGTTTAGTCCTGGTTCAGTTCTGGTTTAGACCTGGTTTAGTCCTGTTTTAGTCCTGGTTCAATCCTGGTTTAGTTCTGGTTTAGTCCTGTTTTAGTCCTGGTTCAGTCCTGGTTTAGACCTGGTTTAGTCCTAGTTTAGTCCTGGTTTAGTCCTGGTTCAGTCCCGGTTTAGACCTGGTTTAGTCCTAGTTTAGACCTGGTTTAGTCCTAGTTTAGTCCTGGTTTAGTCCTGGTTCAGTCCCGGTTTAGACCTGGTTTAGTCCTGGTTTAGACCTGGTCTAGTCCTGTTTTAGTCCTGGTTTAGTCCTGGTTCAGTCCTGGTTTAGACCTGGTTTAGTTCTGGTTTAGTCCTGGTTTAGTTCTGGTTTTAGACCTGGTTTAGTTCTGGTTTTAGACCTGGTTTAGTCCTAGTTTAGTCCTGGTTTAGTCCTGGTTCAGTCCTGGTTTAGACTTGGTTTAGTCCTGGTTTAGTCCTGGTTCAGTTCTGGTTTAGACCTGGTTTAGTCCTGTTTTAGTCCTGGTTCAGTCCTGGTTTAGACCTGGTTTAGTCCTAGTTTAGTCCTGGTTTAGTCCTGGTTCAGTCCCGGTTTAGTCCTGGTTTAGACCTGGTTTAGTCCTAGTTTAGACCTGGTTTAGTCCTAGTTTAGTCCTGGTTTAGTCCTGGTTCAGTCCCGGTTTAGTCCTAGGTTTAGACCTGGTTTAGTCCCGGTTTAGTCCATTATCTGTATTTTTGTTTTAGTTTTGGAGACAAATAATGAAGAAAATCATATATATATATATATATATATATATATATATATATATATATATATATATATATAGTTTTTTTCTTATTTTTGGTTTTATTTTGAAAAACAAATGACGTTTGGACCATGAACCAGGTCTCGGTCTTGGACCAGGTTTAATAAAATGAGTTTTCTTAATGACCTGTGGTTCTGTGTCCTCAGATGTTTCAGATGTTTCAGATGTTTCAGATGTTTCAGATGTTTCAGATGTTTGAGCTGCACCTGCTGCCGTCTCTGAGGCGGATGTTGAGTTTGAGGTCGACTTGTTGGTTTCTCGTGGTGTTTTTCTAAAAAAGGTTCCGCCTCAGTCAGTTATTGGTTATTGGTAATTTACTGAGATATTTTTATGTTATTTATTTATTTTTCTAACACAGATGAGACATAATTTCTTTCATTCGTTACAGAAAGTGTAAAGTAACGTCCTGATTGGAAATATGTTCACGCAGACTTATTTAAAAAACTTTATGATGAACATTTATATTTGTTTCTCTTTGTTGAGTCGAAGTTAAACTCAGGACGTCCTTTTTTTACACCGACAGAGAAGAAACAATCTGTGTGTCGTTGGTTCATTCGTTTTTCAAAATAAAAACAAAAAAAATAAGAAAATGAAAAAAAAAAAAAAAACAATTTTCTTCATTATTTGTCTCCAAAACCAAAATGAAAAAACAGAAAATTATTTGTTTTTTCATTTTTTGATTTTGTGTTTAAAGGAAAATGGAAAAAACGGATAACGGACTGAACCAGGACTAAACCAGGACTGAACCAGGTCTAAACCAGGACTGGACCGGACCTAAACCAGGACTAAACCAGGACTAAACTAAGACTAAACCAGGACTAAACCAGGTCTAAACCAGGTCTAAACCAGGACTGGACCGGACCTAAACCAGGACTAAACCAGGACTAAACTAAGACTAAACCAGGACTAAACCAGGTCTAAACCAGGACTGGACCGGACCTAAACCAGGACTAAACCAGGACTAAACTAAGACTAAACCAGGAATAAACCAGGACTGAACCAGGACTAAACTAGGTCTAAACCAGGACTGAACCGGGTCTAAACTGGGACTAAACCAGGACTGAACCTGGACTAAACCAGGTCTAAACCAGGTCTAAACCAGGACTGGACCGGACCTAAACCAGGACTAAACCAGGACTAAACTAAGACTAAACCAGGACTAAACCAGGTCTAAACCAGGACTGGACCGGACCTAAACCAGGACTAAACCAGGACTAAACTAAGACTAAACCAGGACTAAACCTGGACTAAACCAGGTCTAAACCAGGTCTAAACCAGGACTGGACCGGACCTAAACCAGGACTAAACTAAGACTAAACAAGGACTAAACCAGGTGTAAACCAGGACTGAACCAGGACTAAACTGATCTCAGTCCTGGTCTTGGTCCTGGTCTCGTCTTTTTTTTTTTTCATTTTGGTTTTGGACACAAATAATGAAGAAGATTGTTGTTTTTGTTTTTTTTTTTTTGGTTTTCTTATTTTTGGTTTTATTTTGAAAAACAAATGACGTTTGGACCATGAACCAGGTCTCGGTCCTGGGTCCAGCTCGGTCTTGGACCAGGTTCTTGGTGACGTGTGGTTCAAAGTGTTTCAGATGTTTGAGCTGCACCTGCTGCCGTCTCTGAGGCGGATGTTGAGTTTGAGGTCAACTTTTTGGTTTCTCGTGGTGTTTTTCTAAAAAAGGAGCCGCCTCATCAGAACCTGCGGAGCCTGAGCCGCGGAGGGGGCGGAGCTTCGCAGGTGCACTTCCCGTTTCCTGTTTCCTGCCCACACGTTTCCGTCCCATCATGCACCGGGCCAAACCGCGGCGTTTGTGACGCGCCGCCGCCTCCGCATCCTGTGGAAACAACAGGCCCCGCCGCGGCCAATCAGAGCGCAGCACCGCAGACGGGGGCGGCCAATCAGAGCGCAGCACCCGGCGCCCACACGAAGAGACAAAAACACCGAGATCCCACAGACGATAAGAGTCAGCCAAAAAAAAAAAAGAAAAAAGCACACCGAGGTTTTATTTTTATTTAAGTTTTAAAGTTTCTGACTGAACCTTGCTGCAAAAAATACTCGACCAAAATGTGAAAAATGTGAAATAAAAAGAATTAAATGTGTCAGAAAATGATTTTAAAGTAGAGAAATGATGTGTACGTGCAGAAGATCATTTTACTTCATGAGTTATTTTAAAAATTAGCGAACTCAAGACAAGAATGAATCATCTCTGACTGAAACACGTTTATGAAA
This sequence comes from Boleophthalmus pectinirostris, assembly GCF_026225935.1. Lineage (NCBI taxonomy): Eukaryota > Metazoa > Chordata > Actinopteri > Gobiiformes > Gobiidae > Boleophthalmus > Boleophthalmus pectinirostris. Next base: position 36,640,360 of record NW_026571095.1, on the reverse strand, counting down.
CTCGAGAATCGAACAAAAAACTGTCACTGAATCAAAAAACAAGAGAAGAGTCACAAAGAAAAACTGAACTGGAAAAAAAAAAAGTCCTGCTTCAGTCCTGGTTTAGTTCTTGTTCAGTCTTTGTTTTAAACCTGTTTTAGTCCCGGTTTAGTCCTGGTTTAGTCCTGGTCTAGTCCTGGTTTAGTCCTTGTTTAGTCCTGGTTTAGACCCGGTTTAGTCCCGGTTTAAACCCGGTTTAGTCCTGGTTTATTCTCGGTTTAGTCCTGGTTTAGTCCTGGTTCAGTTCTGGTTTAGTCCTGGTTCAGTCCTGATTTAGACCTGGTTTAGACCTGGTTTAGTCCTTGTTTAGTCCTGGTTTAGACCTGGTTTAGACCTGGTTTAGTCCTGGTTTAGTCCTGGTTTAGTCCTGGTTTAGTCCTGGTTTAGACCCGGTTTAGTCCTGGTTTATTCTCGGTTTAGTCCTGGTTTAGTCCTGGTTCACTTCTGGTTTAGTCCTTGTTTAGTCCTGGTTTAGACCTGGTTTAGTCCTTGTTTAGTCCTGGTTTAGTCCTGGTTTAGACCTGGTTTAGTCCTGGTTTAGTCCTGGTTCACTTCTGGTTTAGACCTGGTTCAGTCCTGGTTTAGACCTGGTTTAGTACTGGTTTAGACCCGGTTTAGTCCTGGTTTATTCTCGGTTTAGTCCTGGTTCACTTCTGGTTTAGTTCTTGTTTAGTCCTGGTTTATTTCTTGTTTAGTCCTGGTTTAGACCTGGTTTAGTCCTGGTTTAGACCTGGTTTAGACCTGGTTTAGACCTGGTTTAGTCCTGGTTTAGACCCGGTTTAGTCCTGGTTTATTTTCGGTTTAGTCCTGGTTTTAGTTCTGGTTCAGTCTTGGAAAAAAAAAAAAAAAAACGTCTGTGTTAAAATGTCGTTAAATTAAAAACATTTGACTTTATTTGAGTCGATTCAACTTGAAAACTGAAATGATCAACCAATGGAATAAGTTTGTTTTTCTTAATTCAAGCAACATTTGATTTAGTTTTATTTATTTAGTTTTTAACTGCAGCGAGTTGTATTTAAGTACAAAAGTCTTGTTCCACTGCAGATCATTTTATTTTTCAAGTGAAATTTACTCAAATCATGATCAACTTTTTAAATTCAAGCCATCTGAACTTGACTAGATTTAGTTTTTTGTCATGTGATAAGTGGATTGTAGCTTCTTCTTCTTCTTTAAAACATTTATTACCTAAATTTAAAATAAAAACACTTCTGTCAAACTGTCAGAAAATGATTTTAAAGTAGAGAAATGAAGTGTTCAGGTCGTCCACACAGACACACGTTTACATCAGGGGTGTTAAACTCATTTTGGTCTGGGGTCCGGATCAGAAAACTCATGTCATAAAAACCCCAAAATAACAATAAGTTCAAATATTTGTGCAGAGAAACACAAATCTATTACAGAAATCTTTTTTAATTGATGAACTCTTTCTTTTACAAAATATTATAATATTATGAACAACCTGAAACTTTAAGAAAAATACAATTTCAACACAATGTTTTAACATGAACTTGTCTGTAAACAGGAATAAATCAATTTTTGTTGTAAAATCCTGCACTCAGCTCCACTTTTCTCATGTTTTACTCAGAAAAACTTTACTGACGTTAAAATAATTAATTTTCCTTAAAAGAAAAGTGTTTGCATCAGTGTTTGATTCAAAGCGTCAGATCTGTCAATAATCGTCCCCAGATTTTTATATTCAGAAAGAAACTCAACTTCTTTTTCCTGAATTACAGAATGAACCACCAGGGGGCGACTTTCTAAAGTTCATCAGCAGGTGTTTAATGTTTGACACATGAACAAACTCTGTCGGGAAAGTGACTTTAAAACAATAAAGTGTTTTTATTTAAGACGTGTTTCTGTCATTTCAAAGTTTCTTTTGTTCCATCAAAATATGACAAAAATTTAAATGATAAAACTTTACACAAATATTACAGAAGTTTAACTCTCACCAAAAGAACTGAACCAGGTCTAAACCAGGACTAAACCAGGACTAAACCTGGTCTAAACCAGGACTAAACTAGGACTAAACGGACTACACTAAGTCTAAACCAGGACTAAATCAGAATTAAACCAGGTCTAAACCAGGTCTAAACTAGGACTAAACTAGGTCTAAACCAGGACTAAACCAGGACTAAACTAGGTCTAAACCAGGACTAAACCAGGACTAAACTAGGACTAATCGGACTAAACTAAGTCTAAACCAGGACTAAATCAGAACTAAACCAGGTCTAAACCAGGATTAAACTAGATCTTAACCAGAACTAAACCTGGTCTAAACCGGGTCTAAACCAGGACTAAACCAGAACTGAACCAGGACTAAACCAGGACTAAACCAGGTCTAAACCAGGACTAAACTAGGTCTAAACTAGATCTAAACCAGGACTAAACCAGGTCTAAACCAGAACTGAACCAGGACTAAACCAGGTCTAAACCAGGACTAAACTAGGTCTAAACCAGGATCTAAACCAGGACTAAACTAGGACTAATCGGATTAAACTAAATCTAAACCAGGACTAAATCAGAACTAAACCAGGTCTAAACCAGGATTAAACTAGATCTTAACCAGGACTAAACCTGGTCTAAACCGGGTCTAAACCAGGACTAAACCAGAACTGAACCAGGACTAAACCAGGACAAAACCAGGTCTAAACCAGGACTAAACTAGGTCTAAACCAGGATCTAAACCAGGACTAAAACAGGACTAAACCAGGACTAAACCAGGTCTAAACCAGGACTAAAACAGAACTAAACCGGGTCTAAACTTTCGGCTCCACTTTTCTCATGTTGGACATTTTTCTGATGAGGGTGTCACGGTCAACAGTCAAAACCATCGTCCTTTAAGAGCGTTTGGAAAGAGACAAGTCTTCATTTGTGCTGCTCTGGTGGGAGGGGCCACGTACAGAGACGCTGGAGACGCTGCTGTGATAAACACCACAGAAAATTAACAAGATTTTAATAGAAAATAGAATTAAAATATTTTAATAGAAAATCAGCCGAGGGTCAGATTAAAGGTCTTGGAGGGTCGGATCCTGTTCCTGGCCCAGTTGTTTGACGCCTCTGATCTATACGAATGGACATATGTTCTAGTCTCTTAGTGTTTTGTCGGTGAATTACTTCGCGGCGCAATGTTTAAAACATTTCAAATCAAAATATTTCATTTCAGTCACAAATATTCATCAACTGCAAACACAAATCTTCACTTTTATGCACAACAACTTGATTTTCTTTTACACACAAACACACTGCACTGGATTTAATGTGAATTTTTATTTTTTTTACTTTTCCATAAATTTCTATCATATTTTTACATTTCTTTTCTATTAAATGTTCATTCTGCTGCGGCTCCACTGCGTTTTTAAACTTCACTAGAATCATCTGGATCATTTCAGCTCTTCTGGGATTTCTTCACCGATCTCCGCTGAACTGAAGAGAAAAAGTAAGACAAAAACTACCACCTCGTGACATCACAGGGTGGAGCAGAGCGTTTAGAGTTTTGTAGATGTAAAACGGATGAACAATAAAAAGTTTTTGAGGAGGAACAGCGTCAGAACACGACTTAAATCTCACAGGAGTCACGTTCGTTTGATGTAGAAACTTTAAACTCTGAGAAAATGATTAAAATTCAGAATAATTTAAATGTTTGTGATGATTGAACAAAACTGAACTGAAAAAGTTTTACAAAAGATAAAAAAATAAAAGAAAATAAAAAATTACAAACTTAACCTCAAACCCCAAACCTGAACCTGCTGTGACCCAGAGCTGAACTTTACACCAACTTCTGATCAAATAAAACTGGAGAAAAACGTTTTACTTTTAGTGTTTTTCTGATTCACAGGGTCAAAGGTCAGAGTTAGTGATCACTCTGAGGCATTTAGAATCATTCATTCGTTTTTCAAAATAAAACAAACAAATAAAAAAAAAAAAAAAAAAAAAAAAAATTTTCTTCATTATTTGTCTCCAAAACCAAAATGAAAAAAAAAAACAGATAATGATTCATTTTTTTTTTCTGTTTTAGATTTTGTGTTTAAATGAAAAATGGAAAAAAAAAAAAAAAAAAAAAAAAAAAAAAAAACGGATAATGGACTAAACCAGGGACCAGATCAGGACTGAGACCGGGACCAGACCAGGTTCCAGGGCCACACTAGGACTGATGCCGGGACCAGATCAGGATCAGATCATGACTGAGACTGGAACTGAGACCAGGACCAGAATGGGACCAGACCGGGACCGAGACCGGGACCGAGACCAGGACCGAGACCGAGACCGGGACCGAGACCGGGACCGAGACCGGGGCCGAGACCGGGACCGAGACCGGGACCGAGACCGGGGACCGAGACCGGGACCGAGACCGGGACCGAGACCGGGGACCGAGACCAGGACCAGACCGGGACCGAGACCAGAACTGAGACCAGGACCAGACTGGGACTGAGACCAGGACTGAAAATGGTTCAGTTCTGGTTCAGTCCGTATGTGGTACAAAAGTTCTGCAACACAGTTTATCTCTCCACTTTATTATTTTTATTTTATTGTATTTTATTTGTTTTATTTTATTTTATTTTTTATTTATTTTATTTATTTATTTTTATTTTATTTAAGTTTTTATTTTTGTTGAAAGATCATGAAAGTGTTAACAACATAAAACTGTGTCTGAAATTGTGTCGTGAACTTCCTGACTGAGCCGTTTCCTGGAGCTGCAGCTGTTTCCTGGGTCGGTGTCGAGGAGCGAACTGCAGGGGGTGCTCCTGTCGATGCTCCTGTCAGTGCTCCTGTCGATGCTCCTGTCGACGCTCAGTCTGGACGAAGATGATGCAACAGCGTCATCTTGTGTCTGTGAAAGAGAAACACAGATATAAATTAAAAAAAACAAACCTGAGTCTCTTCTGTCGTCCAGAGCTGCACTTACATCTTCAAGCAAACAGAAAGAAACATTCACACCTTTAAATCTTTTGAGTTATTCCATATTTATTCATTGAAAATCATGTTTAAAAGTTTTATATTTCACAAAATCGACTCTTGTGAACTTTAAACCGTTTTACCTTCTATAGTGAAAACTGCTGGAATTCTCCTCTGCACCAAAAAACTAAATCTTCTCACGTTAAAATGACTTGAATTTTAAAAAGTTTGATCATGATTTGAGTAAATTTCACTTGACAAGTAAAATGATCTACAGTGGAACAAGATTTTTTTGTGTTTAAAATATGAAAATACAAGAACTCTCTACACTTAAAATAAGAAACAAAATCAAATGTTGCTTGAATTAAGAAAAAAACACTTGTTCCATTGGCAGATCATTTGACTTTTCAAGTTGAATCGACTCAAATAAAGTAAAATAATCTTAATTTAATTCATCTTAACTCACCTGGACATTGTTTTTTTCCAGTGTGTTGTTCCAGGTATTGTTCCGCGTGCGTGTAGTTCCGGGTGTTCAGTGTTCGCGGGTGTTCGGTGTTTTCAACGTTCGGGTGTTTGGGTGTTGTTCGGGTGTTCTGGGTGTTGTTCCGGGTGTTGTTCCAGGTGTTCCGGGTGTTGTTCTGGGTGTTCTGGGTGTTGTTCCGGGTGTTCTGGGTGTTGTTCTGGGTGTTGTTCCAGGTATTGTTCCGGGTGTTCTGGGTGTTGTTCTGGGTGTTCTGGTGTTGTTCTGGGTGTTCCGGGTGTTGTTCTGGGTGTTCCGGGTGTTGTTCCGGGTGTTCTGGGTGTTGTTCCGGGTGTTCCTCCTCTGAGGTGGCTCTGGGGAAGACCCAGGAGATGCTGGAGGGACTATACGGATCTACACAGACAAAAGAGCTTAACTCTCCAGAGAGTGAAACTGAGAAAAATGACTTTGAAAAGTTTCTGTTTTGTCCAGATAAAAGTAGAATAAGCAGGGCTCTTAAAATCTGACAACTTTTTGCCATAATAAAGAAATATTTGTATTGGATTTATGGACTAAATCACAAACAAACATCCACAGTTTCTACCTTTGGCCTTTGCACGAAAACTTACTTTTGTATCGTGATACAAAAGCAGAGAACAGGATCTGACAAATAAAAGTCAAAGGGACATTTTGAGCTCAATATTTTTCACAATATTTATTCACAAGATAAAGAAGCTCTCACATACAAACAAAATGGCTTGAACTTATTTTGGACCAAACCTGATGTTTTGCTGTTCTGCATTTGTAGGACAGATTATGTGTCGAGGTTCTGGAGGAGCTGGAGAAGTGTCTGTGGAGAGGGTAGTCTGGGCGTCACTGCTCCGACTGCTGCCCCCGCGACCCGAGAAAGCAAAAGAAAAAGAGAAAAAGGATGGATAATAATAATAATAATGTTACATAATAGTCCGTTTAAATGACAGAACATATTGAAGCGATCGCGTTGGCGTCGCGCTCGACTACAGCGGCCGACGCAGAAACAATCACACAACAGCCGGAACAACACACAGAACACCCAGAACACCCGGAACAACACCCGGAACACCCAGAACAACACCCAGAACACCCAGAACAACACCGAAACACCCAGAACAACACCCAGAACACCCACACCCGGAACAATACAACACCCGGAACACCTCTCCAGGGAGACGCCCAGGAGGCATCAGAACAGATGCCCTCTTTAACTAGTGCCCTAGTTAGTGTCTCAGATTCCAGACAGTTAGTTGCAAAAAAGATAATTATGTGAGATAATAATAAATATGAATAATAATTGATATTGATTGATGTTCTTATTGTCTTTCTACCATGTTATAACATTGTTCTCTGATCAAAAACTCCCCTGAAGTCATCTGAGGTTCCGTGTACGAAGTCGTCCGAGGTTCTGTGTATCGGCTCCACATGACAATTCTCCATAAAAACACAAAATCCTGACACAAAACTGAATTGTACGGAGCAGCTGGACAAACCTGGTGTGATGAGCAGGAGTTTTATTAGTGGGACGCACAACGAGTGTGTGATAGTGAAGGGGGAGTGACTTAATGCAGAGAGTGAAGGGAGGGAGACTCACAAGACTAAAAGACCACAGCTTGACTAAAACACTGAAAAGGAACGGTCCAAGTACTGAGCCCTGTGGCACAACTGTGATCCACCTCTAGTTCACCTCTAGTCCACCTCTAGTCCACATGTAGTCCTCCTTTAGTCCTCCTCTAGTCCACGTCTAGTCCTCCTCTAGTCCACGACTAGTCCTCCTCTAGTCTTCCTAGTCTCTAGTCCTCTAGTCGTCTAGTCCTCCTCTAGTCCACGTCTAGTCCTCCTCTAGTCTGTCCTCTAGTAGTCCTAGTCTCCTCTAGTCCACGTCTAGTCCTCCTCTAGTCCACGTCTAGTCCTCCTCTAGTCTTCCTTTAGTCCACGTCTAGTCTTCCTCTAGTCCACCTCTAGACCACCTCTAGTCCTCCTCTAAACCACCTCTAGTCCTCTAGTCCACCTCTAGTCCTCCTCTAGTCCTCCTCTAGTCCTCCTCTAATCCACATCAGAACACCAGGGTCTGAGGAACATCTGGTGTGAGGAGAAAGTTCCTCTGGTTCTTCACAAACAGACTCTTTGTGAAGTGAAGTTTACGTCGACTTTAAAAATCACAGCAGGTGAAAGATTCAAACAGCCCGAGTGATGTTTTATATATTTGTTCCAGTTTCTGACCCAAACCTTGAGGTTGTTCCTGTAAATTTTCTGAATGAGCCTCTTTAACGTTTGTTCCTCAAACATGTTCAAAGATCCAGGTTTATACAGTTTTTGATGAGAGCTTTGAGGATCTACTCAACAGGTTTATGTGACAAACACAAACAACTGAACCAACAGAACAAGTCTGGATTTATTGTGTTACATCTCCCTCTAGAGGACGTGTGGAGTACTGCTGTTTTCTCTCACAGGTTTTTGTTCAGAGACTGTGGGTTTGTTGTCACTGTGGGCCTCACAGCACAGTAGTACACAGCAGAGTCTCCCACTGCAGCAGACGACATCAGCATAGAGACGACTTTACTTTTCATTTCAAACTTTAGTCCTTTTATATTCTGTGTTAGTAAAGCTCCAGTTCCAGAATGTGAAACCATGAATTCTGGAGGTTTTCCTGGATATTGTCGATACCAGTAGAAATAATCAGTAAATGTTGGTTCTTGATGATAAGAGTATCCCAGAGAGACAGAGGAGCCTTCTGAAGCGCAGACCTCAGGCTTTAGAGCAGTGAGCTCTTCACATCTGACTCCTACATGAAAACAAATGAATGTAGAAGTTAGGAACATATTTCCTGCTGCTTCTTGCTCTGTGCTTCAGTAAGTGTTGAGTGGATGTAATAAAGTGTGAACATAGGTTTCAATAAGACTTACCACTCAACAAAAGCAGGAGCAGTGCTGCCATTAAAGGAAACATGTGTCCAAAACACAGCTGAGTGATCCTCATGTGAACTTTCTGAAGTCTGCTTAGTTTCTCACACTGACAGTTGGCTTTGCTGCGTCTGTGTTTAGTCTGAAGCTTCACAGAGAGTGTCTCCCTCTAGTGGAGCTACTGCAGTATTGTGTTGTCTTTGCTCCAGAGGTTTTTGTTCAGAGTTTTGGTGTTTCCTGTCACTGTGGGCTGCAGAGCACAGTAGTACACAGCAGAGTCTGTCACATCCACATCCTGGATCTTCAGAGAGAAAGAGTTTCCCTCAGCTTCAACTTCAAAACGCTCTTCATTGAACTCTGGAGATTTAATTGTGTCAGACCACTTTAACGATGATCTAGTTTTGTGCATCATGTATTCAGGAGCTCCTCGTCCTTCTTGTTTGTACCAGTACAGATATGGGTATGAGTCGCTGGTTTGAAAAATTGCATCGTATTATGGCTGTGTGTCCCTGAGTGTCAGAGGTGTCTCCTGTTGGCTGGGTCACTGTGTCTTCTCCTTTACACTCTGGGGAAGAACACAGGAGCACAACCAGAGCTGAGAGCAGTGTACACAGGACACACTCCATCTTAAAAAGTCTTCACAAGTGTTTGTTTCAGTTGGTGACACTCTTTGCTTCTTTTTTTGCTCCAGTCTCACAGCCCTTTTTGGAGGACATGCTCCTCCCACAGTTCACTGTAGAAGTCACAGAGTTACAAACGTTTGTTTCACACTTTTATCCTAAGCTGGATATTTACTGTGAGATTTAAATGTGGAGGTGACACAAAAGGACAGATGTTTATTGTGTTCAACAAAGTGAAGAGTCTGAAATAGTGACAAACTCTCTCCAAACTGACACTGTTAAACTCCATCTTTGTTGTGACCAGTGTTGGGCATTTTACTTTAAAAATAATTAGTTACTGTTATAAATTACTTCCTCCCATAAAGTAACTGAGTTAGTAATGCAGTTATTAACCCACACAACTTCTCATCCAGTCACGTTGGTCCTGCTCTGTCCCTCGCTCTCCTCGCTCCAGCTGATGATGTGAGTCTGTCCCATAAACCGTCTACAGTTCGTCTGCTGCATGAAGTCTGACCAACCCATCGTCACGGAAAACTGTATAATAGAAACTTTGGTCCACCTGAAAAACTATATGTATTTAAGAATTTGGCCTCTGAAATTGTGACGTTGTCACAGTTTTTTGTGCCATTCATTTCCACAGGAATCACGTGACTTTCAATTTTCTTGCAATGTTAGAAAAAAAATGTCTGACCTTTCTCACATTTTTTAGCTAAAAAACCTTTTAACAACTGATTTAGAAACTAAATAAAAAAATGTTATTTTTTTTCTAGTGAGAAATGTGATATTCTGTTTCGATATCTGTAAACACTGTCATTACACAAGCTGTAATTCATGAGTTTGATCGATGATTTCTGGAACACCAAAACAAATCTGTTTTATTGATACAGTTTACTCTGCACCGTTCAAGTTGCTATAACAACGCCTAGATAAAAAGCAATTTTATAGCTGATTTAGAAACTAAATAAAACATTTGATCAGTTTCTAGTGAGAAATGTGGGATTATGTTTCTATGTCTGTAGACATTGTCATTATACCTGTTATAATTAATGAGTTTGATCGATGATTTCTGAAATGCTGAAAGAAATCTGTTTTATTGACACAGTTTATGGATTTAAACTTTTATTTTGAAGTGCATGATTTTAGTTCCTGTTTTGTTTGAACACATGTCTTCATGTTTTTAATGACGTCTGCCACAACTTCACATGATCTCAGCACTTTCAAACTGTTTTTATCGGCTGGTGGAGGAGACACAAAGACACACAGTCTTAAATTTGTTCTCACAGTCATAAATCACCTCGTCCAGAACTTCCTGTCCCATTCAAAGTTCATTCCAAACATTTCACCAAAACCCTCACAACAGTAAAATGATTCATTTCCACCTGCAGTCCCCGAACAGAGAAGAAACAACAAACTAAATGTGATGAAAACTTTTGTCTGAACCCAAACTGCATTGGCTGTAAAAGAGTTTAAATCAAAGTGTGCAGGAAGTTTCTCTGTCACTCTGAGAAGATGCAGCAGCTTCTACCACAGGAGGCTTTTGTGGAGCAGTCTCAGAAAGTGTCTCCCTCTAGAGGACGTGTGGAGTACTGCTGTTTTCTCTCACAGGTTTTTGTTCAGAGACTGTGGGTTTGCTGTCACTGTGGGCCTCACAGCACAGTAGTACACAGCAGAGTCTCCCACTGCAGCAGACGACACCAGCACATGGAGATGCTTTTGGTCTTTACTTATCTGTACTGAAAGACCCGGGATTTCACTTTTAATTTCTGTTCCTGTTCCAAAATGGGAATATATGAATTCTGGAGGTTTTCCTGGATATTGTCGATACCAGTAGAAATAATCACCAGGAGAAGCTCCTCTCTCATAAGAGTATCCCAGAGAGACAGAGGAGCCTTCTGAAGCGCAGACCTCAGGCTTTAGAGCAGTGAGCTCTTCACATCTGACTCCTACATGAAAACAAATGAATGTAGAAGTTAGGAACATATTTCCTGCTGCTTCTTGCTCTGTGCTTCAGTAAGTGTTGAGTGGATGTAATAAAGTGTGAACATAGGTTTCAATAAGACTTACCACTCAACAAAAGCAGGAGCAGTGCTGCCATTAAAGGAAACATGTGTCCAAAACACAGCTGAGTGATCCTCATGTGAACTTTCTGAAGTCTGCTTAGTTTCTCACACTGACAGTTGGCTTTGCTGCGTCTGTGTTTAGTCTGAAGCTTCACAGAGAGTGTCTCCCTCTAGTGGAGCTACTGCAGTATTGTGTTGTCTTTGCTCCAGAGGTTTTTGTTCAGAGTTTTGGTGTTTCCTGTCACTGTGGGCTTCAGAGCACAGTAGTACACAGCAGAGTCTGTCACATCCACATCCTGGATCTTCAGAGACAAAGAGTTTCCCTCAGCTTCAACTTCAAAACGGTCTTGATTGAAGTCTGGAGATTTAGTTGTCTTAGACCATGATGACAATGATAGTTTAGTTTTCTTTAACATGTATTCAGGAGCTCCTCGTCCTTCTTGTTTGTACCAGAACAGATCTGGACTTCCGTAGCTGGTCTGAAAATTGCATCGTATTATGACTGTTTCTCCCTGAGTGTCAGAGGTGTCTCCTGTTGGCTGGGTCACTGTGTCTTCTCCTTTACACTCTGGGGAAGAACACAGGAGCACAACCAGAGCTGAGAGCAGTGTACACAGGACACACTCCATCTTAAAAAGTCTTCACAAGTGTTTGTTTCAGTTGGTGACACTCTTTGCTTCTTTTTTTGCTCCAGTCTCACAGCCCTTTTTGGAGGACATGCTCCTCCCACAGTTCAATGTAGAAGTCACAGGGTTACAAACATTTGTTTCACACTTTTATCCTAAGCTGGATATTTACTGTGAGATTTAAATGTGGAGGTGACACAAAAGGACAGATGTTTATTGTGTTCAACAAAGTGAAGAGCCTGAAATAGTGACAAACTCTCTCCAAACTGACACTGTTAAACTCCATCTTTGTTGTGACAGGTGCAGGTGTTTTCTCAACTGGTTCGTCTGTATTCAGCCTCACATTTTACTCTGTGTAGTTTTGTGTATTTTACCATGTTAGTGTGTGTGTGTGTGTGTGTGTGTGTGACTGTTTTTAATTACTGTAAAACACTTTGTTTGAAAAAGTTTGATTTGATGAAACAGAAAACTTTATGGACTTAAAATAAATAATTAGTAATAATGTTTAATCACAAATAGTCAGAATTAATATGAATTATAATATTGATCACAACAATGTTGATATGTGATAAATGTTCAAAAAGTCTTATATTCATGAATAATGTCATTTTCCTGCTGTGTCGAACGTCCCATGACGTCCACAAAGTCACTAGTCCACGGTTCAAATGTTCACTGCAGATTGACGTCCAAGTGAGTCAGAGTTAGACGTCCAAATAGTGGACGTCATTTACACGTCATTTAGTCCAGAACTGATCTTGGACCAACAGACACAATATAGACCCGAGCTGCAGCTCCATAAGACGTCTGATGTTTAGTGGGAAGTTTTCTTTTGAACTCTTCTGAATTCATTGAAGCATCTGCTTCACTTCTTGCCCACAGGCAGATTCCATCACAAAATCCTCCATAACCTTAGACTTTTCATGTTTTCTGGAGGCTCTAGGACTGAAATGGCATTTTCCTCCCACATGGCCTTAGTTTGTGAGTGCATCTAAGCGGCCATAG
>NW_026571095.1:36610010-36627224 GCF_026225935.1 Boleophthalmus pectinirostris | reverse complement strand
AGCTTCTACACAGGAGGCTTTTGTGGAGCAGTCTCAGAAAGTGTCTCCCTCTAGAGGACGTGTGGAGTACTGCTGTTTTCTCTCACAGGTTTTTGTTCAGAGACTGTGGTTTGCTGTCACTGTGGGCCTCACAGCACAGTAGTACACAGCAGAGTCTCCCACTGCAGCAGACGACAGGAGCAGAAGACGGTCTTTACTTTTTACTGAAACTTGAGATTTTTAATTTCAATCTTTTCCTGTTCCAAATGAATATGAAATCATGAATTCTGGAGGTTTTCCTGGATATTGTCGATACCAGAAAAAAATCACTGAACGATGGTTCTTCTCATAAGAGTATCCAGAGAGACAGAGGAGCCTTCTGAAGCGCAGACCTCAGGCTTTAGAGCAGTGAGCTCTTCACATCTGACTCCTACATGAAAACAAATGAATGTAGAAGTTAGGAACATATTTCCTGCTGCTTCTTGCTCTGTGCTTCAGTAAAAGTTGAGTGGATGTAATAAAGTGTGAACATAGGTTTCAATAAGACTTACCACTCAACAAAAGCAGGAGCAGTGCTGCCATTAAAGGAAACATGTGTCCAAAACACAGCTGAGTGATCCTCATGTGAACTTTCTGAAGTCTGCTTAGTTTCTCACACTGACAGTTGGCTTTGCTGCGTCTGTGTTTAGTCTGAAGCTTCACAGAGAGTGTCTCCCTCTAGTGGAGCTACTGCAGTATTGTGTTGTCTTTGCTCCAGAGGTTTTTGTTCAGAGTTTTGGTGTTTCCTGTCACTGTGGGCTTCAGAGCACAGTAGTACACAGCAGAGTCTGTCACATCCACATCCTGGATCTTCAGAGAGAAAGAGTTTCCCTCAGCTTCAACTTCAAAATGCTTTTCATTGAACTCTGGAGATTTACTTGTCTTAGACCACGATGACGATGATAGTTTACTTTTCTTCATCATGTATCTTGGAGCTCCTCGTCCTTCTTGTTTGTACCAGAACAGAGTTGAGTTGTGTCACTGGTTTTAAAAGTACAGAGTATTGTTGCTGTGTGTCCCTGAGTGTCAGAGGTGTCTCCTGTTGGCTGGGTCACTGTGTCTTCTCCTTTACACTCTGGGGAAGAACACAGGAGCACAACCAGAGCTGAGAGCAGTGTACACAGGACACACTCCATCTTAAAAGCTCAAATCCTCTCAAGTGTCTGTGTCTGCTCCTCTCTTACAGTCTGGCTCCTCCCTCAGGTCTCTGGGGCTTTGAGTTCTTCAGTTTGTTGTGAATCGTGAGGAGGTCTGGTCTGGAGCATCGGTCTGTGAAAGGTCTGAGTCTTTTACTGGGAGGAACTTTGAAGAAACACCACTCTTCCTAAAAGAAGTACAACTTATTCTGAATAATAAAGTTAAAGATGGTTAAGATTTATACATTTAGCTTTTTGAACTACAGAATAAACAAGAATCTTACAACAGAAAGTTGAGGATTAAGACATTTTAGTTTTAACTCTTGTGTCATTTGTCACATGAAGCTCCACAGCACTTCTATAAACAGTGAAAAGGAGTGGTCCCAGAATAAAGCCCTGTGGCACACCTCCTGGCGTCCACCTCCTGCTGCCCAACACTTTATTGCCCTCCTTGTTTTTGGTTTGGACTTATGAAGGGAGCTGTAAATAAGAGACAAGTTTTATCTTAGGCCCTCATTTCTATTCAAAGATGGATTCTCTTTTCTGAATAAAAACACTTCTTTAACTGTTCTCTCTAACCACATTTGTGCAGTGTTGTGGAGTAACAGATTACAAGTACCAGGAGTTATGTAATCAGAGTACAAATTATGAGTAACTGTATTCAGTTACAGTTACTGTTTCAGTGAGTGGTAATTGGATTACAGTTACTTTGGATTACACGGTGGGATTTTCCTGTTTTCACATTTTGGTCTATATCCTCCTCTTTTTTTTTCTTTTCTTTTTTTTTTTTCTGTAATTCCAATTATTGCCAGAAACTAAACCAAGTCTAAACTAGATCAAAACAAGGTCTAAAACCAGGACTAAAACAGGACTAAAACCAGGACTAAACCAGACTAAACCAGGACTAAAACTAAAAACCAGGACTAAAACCAAGACTAAACTAGATCTAAACCAGGTCTAAAAACCAGGATTTAACAGGACTAAACCATGCCACATGGTCCATGTCTCCTCGTCTTCTATCAATAATATTTTTTAATTTGGTTCAGTAAAGTTTGGGCTTTTTATTTTTTTTTATCAGATAAAACTTCTTATGTTAATTTCCTTGTCTTTGTTTCTCTACAGCAAATCAAGTAATCCAAAGTAATCAGATTACATTACTCACCTAAAGTAATTTAATGGATTATGTTACAAACTATATTTTGGGATATGTAATCTGTAATCTGTAGGGGATTACATTTTAAAAGTAAACTTCCCAACACTGCATTTGTGTGTTGGTAAATGTGTCTCTCACTGTCCTCAGAACAGTGGTTGGAGCTCTTCAGATGGAGGTCAAAAGTGACTGTGGTCCAGTTTAGTTTAGTTTAGTTTATTTGTTTATTTATCAGGGACAAGACACATAAAAAAATAAACTAGTGTGTTCTGATTCCTGACCTCGTCGCTGGAGACAAATGAAACTGAGTGGAGACACTAGGTTGGATAATTCCAGAGGTTTCTGTCTCTACAGGAGAATGAAGACTGACCACATGAGGTTCTGCTGTTGGAACTCTGCTCTCCTCTGGCTGTGGACCGTGTGGCTCTGCAGCTCTGAGCTCAACTGAACACCACAAACTTTCTCACTGGACGAGCAGCTGAATTATGAATCATTTTAAATAAGTTTAACATCTGATTGAATTTAAGCAACTTATCCACATTTAACTGTTTATATTTGACAAGTATTGAACAGTGGTGGTGCAGACGAGGCTTTTTATCTCATTTATAAAATGTTTAAAATTGAATAAAACCTAAATATTTAAAATTCATCCACATTCCTGATGTTTTGTCCATTTACTAAAATTTCATGAGTCTGTGGGATTTACATTTATTGGTAAAAAAAAAACAATGAAACTGTTTTATCAATATTTAAGGTAAAGCAGAAATTCTGAAGCCAGTTTGCAACATTTTCCATTTTTCTGTTTCTTCCAATTCATTTTCCTGTCAGTAAAAAGCAGAGTGTCATCAGCACACATGATTATATCAACATCAATGCACACATGAGTGAGATCATTTATATAAATACTAAAGAGCAGAGGTCCAAGGATGGAGCCCTGGGGCACTCCCACAGAGGCGGCTTTAAAGGGTGATAGAGTTATTCACCCGGACACACTGAATCCAAACACTCAAATATGACCTAATCCAGTTTTGGGTGAGCGTGGAAAGGTCGTAGTCGTTTAGTTTGTTGAGAAGTATCTGGTGATTAACCGTGTCGAAGGCTTTGAGCAGGAAGACTGCCCCAACTCCTCTTCCCTGATCTATGTGAGCCCTGATTCTCTCCAGGAGGAAACAGCAGCTGAAGTCTGTCCAGTCTTTTTGTCTAAACCCAAATTGCATTGGGTCTAAAAGAAAGTTCAAATCAAAGTGTGCAGTAAGTTTCTCTGCCACAACTGAGTCATGTTTCCCTCTAGTGGAGCTACTGCAGTATTGTGTTGTCTTTGCTCCAGAGGTTTTTGTTCAGAGTTTTGGTGTTTCCTGTCACTGTGGGCTGCAGAGCACAGTAGTACACAGCAGAGTCTGTCACATCCACATCCTGGATCTTCAGAGAGAAAGAGTTTCCCTCAGCTTCAACTTCAAATCGCTTTTCATTAAACTCATCAGATTTAGTTGTTGAAGTCCATTGTGATCCTGTTCTGCTTTTCCTCAACATGTATCTTGGAGCTCCTCGTCCTTCTTGTTTGTACCAGAACAGATATGCCTGATCGGATGCATAAGTTGTTGTAAAAAGTACAGAGTATTGTTGCTGTGTGTCCCTGAGTGTCAGAGGTGTCTCCTGTTGGCTGGGTCACTGTGTCTTCTCCTTTACACTCTGGGGAAGAACACAGGAGCACAACCAGAGCTGAGAGCAGTGTACACAGGACACACTCCATCTTAAAAAGTCTTCACAAGTGTTTGTTTCAGTTGGTGACACTCTTTGCTTCTTTTTTTGCTCCAGTCTCACAGCCCTTTTTGGAGGACATGCTCCTCCCACAGTTCACTGTAGAAGTCACAGAGTTACAGATTCTTGTGAGAAATATTAGTTTCACACTTTTCAACTTTCAGTTTGGGAAAAACATAAACTGGATCTAAACTGTGAGATAAAAAAGATAAAAACATTTGATTCCAGAATATGTATATTTGTGTAATAATGTTTATTAAGACGTCACAATCACAGTGGGCGAGTCAGATGTTTGTTTGAAGTGTTTTAGCTCGAGTGTTAGTTTTGATCACCTGTCCGTGCACCTGTCACCATAATCACTGTACCCACTTACCCTTCAATATATGACAGCTGCAACTATCTTCTTTTTGGACTCACTATTTATCATCTGCACTTTTTATTTGCAACACTGGAAAGTTTTGGGTTATTTATTTATTTTTTTATTTTTTTGCAGTTCAATACAATTTAATCCATAAAAGTTTGAATAAATAAAAATGACTCATTCCAGATGCAAATTAAGTGTTTCATTCTGATGTTTATTTATTGCAGCTCTTGATTTTTGAACAATATTGTCGATTTAGAAGAGTTTTTGTGGTTTAAATCTGCTCTGGGGATTCTGTGTCAGGGACATAAAGTAGTTTCAATAGAATCGTTTATGGTTTATATTTACTTCATCAATATTTGTCTCTTCTAAATGTGTTATTGTGACAGGCCTGGTGTGTGTAGGAAATATACCTGCAGAAGCAGATCAAACTCATGAGGAACACACACAGAAGGTTTTCATCTTCTACTTTTATTATCAGTCAGAGCAGTTTTTGGTTGGAAACAAACAATATTTTTCCATTTGTTTTCCAATTTCAAATGAGTTGGTGAGCAGTTCCACAGTCGAGCCCCTTTGTCAGAGAAAGAGACTGACCAAGAGTCCTGGACATTGGGACGACACAGTGACCGTTAGTGGCACCTCTTGGTCTTGGCAAATTCTGAATTCAGTGACATATCAAAGTTACAAAACAATTCAAGATGATTTCAGATGATTCAGTCTGTAAAGTGAAATGGGCTTTGCTTCTTTAAAAGTTCATAGAGATTCCAGTGTCTGGGCTTTTTCTCCAGGACCTTCAGAAACATGAAGAGGAGCCTCTCCAGTTCTACCAGCCCCACCTCGGAGTGGACGACGCCATTATCTACCTGCTCCACAGAGTCCACACCCACCTGGACAAGCTGTCCACCTCTGTGACAATCATGTTCTTTGACTCTGTGGCTCTGCTTGCTGAGAGTCTGAGAGTGATGCAGGTAGATGTTCCTCTGCTGTGCTGGATTGTGGATCAACATATATTATATAATCATTGAATCTAAAGAGTCTGAAGCTTCACAGAGAGTGTCTCCCTCTAGTGGAGCTACTGCAGTATTGTGTTGTCTTTGCTCCAGAGGTTTTTGTTCAGAGTTTTGGTGTTTCCTGTCACTGTGGGCTTCAGAGCACAGTAGTACACAGCAGAGTCTGTCACATCCACATCCTGGATCTTCAGAGAGAAAGAGTTTCCCTCAGCTTCAACTTCAAAACGCTTTTCATTAAACTCATCAGATTTAGTTGTTGAAGTCCACTGTGATCCTGTTCTGCTTTTCGTCAACATGTATCTTGGAGCCCCTCTTCCTTCTTGCTTGTACCAGAACAGATATGCAGTATAGGATGTGGTTGTAAAAGTACAGAGTATTGTTGCTGTGTGTCCCTGAGTGTCAGAGGTGTCTCCTGTTGGCTGGGTCACTGTGTCTTCTCCTTTACACTCTGGGGAAGAACACAGGAGCACAACCAGAGCTGAGAGCAGTGTACACAGGACACACTCCATCTTAAAAAGTCTTCACAAGTGTTTGTTTCAGTTGGTGACACTCTTTGCTTCTTTTTTTGCTCCAGTCTCACAGCCCTTTTTGGAGGACATGCTCCTCCCACAGTTCACTGTAGAAGTCACAGAGTTACAAACGTTTGTTTCACAGGCAGATTCCATCACAAAATCCTCCATAACCTTAGACTTTTCATGTTTTCTGGAGGCTCTAGGACTGAAATGGCATTTTCCTCACACATGGCCTTAGTTTGTGAGTGCATCTAAGCGGCCATAGCATCTCTATGTATTTCCCTAAAAGAATCCATGAGTGCATCCTTGTAGACTAAAGCCTGGGCCAGGTCAATATCCTCCCTTTGAAGATCAATTCCCATTACTGAGTCACCTGTTCTAAGTTTCACTTTGCTGCTCGGAATGACTGAGACGAGGGGCAGAGCTGTGAGCAGTTGAACCTGTGACTATGGTCCAGGCTCGTGTCATTGACCTGTTTGGATGGACATGTGGCTCTGAATCATAATATTGGAAAACTTCTTGGAGAAAACTCAAAGCTTTGCAAAGAGGAACAGACTTGAGACCAACATTGAAATTGAAATTGAAGAAGCAGCTGCTCTAAACCCAAACAACCCGAGTCTTTTCTCATTGTCTGTCCCCAGCAGCTCTGGTCTCAAGGCCGGTCGGTATCAACTCCCCTGGAGATTACAGCAGGAGACGCTCTCCCCCTGAACACCCAACTAGTGATGGGTCATTTGAAGCCGAGGCACCGAGGCTTGTACCGAGTAAAAGGGAGCGTGTCGAGTGAAGCTCCGATTCGAGGCTTGCGTCAGATTGCCAAAAACCATGTGACCAGTGATTGTGAGGCCTCGCTTTCGTGAAGATGACGTACAGTCAGTTCAACATTCTTTTAGCTCAAAAATTATATTTGTTTTATTTAAGCAAATTTCATGGATCATGTCACTGCTGAAGTGGTTCAGAGACTGAATCAGAAGAAGCAAGAAGCACTGGGACAGTTTATAGTCGTGTTGATCGTCTCTGTCTCTGAGGTGTTTGTGTGTTTGCTGTGGACAGTGCTTATAATAAATATTTGATGCAGAAGAAGATTAGAGAATTGAGGATCTTTTTTATTTGATAAATGCAACCACTGAGTGTGACGTTTTAAATGAAACATGATTCCATTTGGTTTCTCTTTTACATGTGTTACATTTTTTTGTTCACAGGATGGTGTAGTTGAACATCTTGCATCACTTGGTGAGACATTAACTCCTGTACCGGTACAACTGCCTGAAAGCCTCAGATGGTTCATGGGGCTACATTTGTCCATCACTACACCCAACCCCTCACAGCTGCACCCCCGGCCTGGTGGGTGAGTCTGTTGTGTCCAGTGGCTACAGGATCCAGACGGCTGCTGCCTACGTCAGGTTAACTCCACACTCCTCCCTGTTTCTCGTCCTGTGAAATGTTTGTTCTGTGTTTTGACTGTGCTGATGTCACAGAGGTGGTGCTTTTGGTGTAACTCATACCACACTGACCCAGTTACGGGCCTGATCTGGGGCAGTTCTCTTTTTTCTTTTTTCTTTTTTCCTCCCCTGTCCTCATGTTGTGCTGCAGTGTTTATTCCTCTGCTCCCTGTCTCCACGTAGTCGTCCTCATGTATTGTATTGTGTGTTTGTAAAGTACAGATGGGGACAGGTCCAATTTCAGTTCCTTTGTATGTTTTGTACATGTGAAGAAATTGACAAATAAAGGCCATTATTCATTCATTCATTCATTCGTTCACACCGATGCAGGCCTGCTGTGACTGTCAACAGAGTCTCACAAACTCAAAGTCAATCAACTGTGTGAATCTAGTTAGTTTAGTCTTTAACCCCATTGCCAATCGTGTCCTGATTGTGATTGTGTGATTCTAAACATTCACTGAGAGCAGGAAGCAGCGTTTGAATGCACTGACTGATTTAAGATGTTCACTTCAAGTTCACTTGGTTTCAGTCCTGGATGTTTCTTTTCATCTAAGAACTTGTGCTGGTTTTCACTGATGTGCTGAAGAATGAATAAAGGTTCTACAGGAAACTAAATCTACTGGTAGATTCACAATCTGCTTTTCAAGTGTTGCTCACTCACAGAGAGTGTCTCCCTCTAGTGGAGCTACTGCAGTATTGTGTTGTCTTTGCTCCAGAGGTTTTTGTTCAGAGTTTTGGTGTTTCCTGTCACTGTGGGCTGCAGAGCACAGTAGTACACAGCAGAGTCTGTCACATCCACATCCTGGATCTTCAGAGAGAAAGAGTTTCCCTCAGCTTCAACTTCAAAACGGTTTTGATTGAACTCTGGAGAATTAATTGTCTTAGACCACTTTGACAATGATCTAGTTTTCTGTAACATGTATTTTGGAGCTCCTCGTCCTTCTTGTTTGTACCAGTACAGATATGGTGTTGTATCCGTTGTTGTAAAAGTACAGAGTATTGTTGCTGTGTGTCCCTGAGTGTCAGAGGTGTCTCCTGTTGGCTGGGTCACTGTGTCTTCTCCTTTACACTCTGGGGAAGAACACAGGAGCACAACCAGAGCTGAGAGCAGTGTACACAGGACACACTCCATCTTAAAAGCTCAAATCCTCTCAAGTGTCTGTGTCTGCTCCTCTCTTACAGTCTGGCTCCTCCCTCAGGTCTCTGTGGTGGTGACACTGATGCAGTTGGACGTCTCTAAATACATGAGATCAGACACAATCTGTTTTTCCTTCAGGTTTCAGTATTTTGTTTATCAGGGACATAAAACTCTGCCGTAGACAAAAGAAGTCAATATGTTTGTAGTTTCATTCATGACGTGTTCACCTCTGACTGAAATCCAAAGTGCACTAGACTTTTAGTGAAGAAGACAGTCAGCTACAGGGGACAGAGTTTGGTCTTCACACTTCAGTCCCAGAGTCACAAATAAACAGATTCACATTTTTGATCAAACATGTATGGAGTAAGAAAGTTTTCAGAAATATTCATGTGCGTAGGATAAAAATCTCTGCATTTTTGTCTGTATTTGAGAATAAAATAAATATTTCTAAACTCTGGAATGAGTCCAGTCGTACATAAAATGTGTTGTGTGTATTTATCATCAGAATACAAACTGAAAAGTTACGACGTCAAGAAATACAATCACCAAATGAAAATTTAGGCTTTTGTTTATTACATGAACATTAATTGATGCTGAAGCTGAATTAAAGTGTCATGTGTAACATCTCATTGTCTGTGACGTCTGTAACAGGACAGTTTGAGTGTTTGGTGTAAACTGGGACATTTCAGCGTCTCGAGGGACTTTTGGTCACCCAACTTCAGTGACCTGTGTCTGTGGATTCATGTGAGAAATGCAGCTGAGATGAAGGTTCAGTCTGTGAGCGCTCGCTGTGACTGTCGTCGTGAATGTTTCAGTCTCGTATAAAGAAGCAGAGAACTGTGATATTTGTTCATTAACCCTGGGATAACGTTACGTCTGATGTGTCCAACTGGCTCCACTGTGTTTCTACAAAGATAAAGCTGCCGTTTCCTGTTCAGAGGACGTATTTCTAGACAAAAATACACAGAAGTGTTCTAACTCTGACCCGAATTCAATGTACCAACACAAAACAAGTGTATTTTTACAATAAACTGTAATGAACCTCCTGTTGGTCGCTGTTGAAGCTCCTTGTTGTGACTTTGCTCTGTTTTTCCCTCCACTTTTACCTTTTACCAGTCTTGATCTCGATCGATGTTTTTTCTGCTCAGTAAATAAAACCTGTGAAGTGATGACGTATGACACAGAGGAGGTGTTTTAAACTCTCTGGGTGTTTTCATGAGGAAACAGGACGACATGGTTAAAGGAGGAAACACCTGAGTAATGTTTCCCTCTAGTGGAGCTACTGCAGTATTGTGTTGTCTTTGCTCCAGAGGTTTTTGTTCAGAGTTTTGGTGTTTCCTGTCACTGTGGGCTGCAGAGCACAGTAGTACACAGCAGAGTCTGTCACATCCACATCCTGGATCTTCAGAGAGAAAGAGTTTCCCCAGCTTCAACTTCAAAATTGTTTCCATTGAACTCTGAAGATTTAATTGTCTTAGACCACGATGACGATGCTAGTTTTCTTTTCTGTAACATGTACTTAGGAGCTCCTCGTCCTTCTTGTTTGTACCAGTACAGATATGGGTCAGTGTCACTGGTTGTAAAAGTACAGAGTATTGTTGCTGTGTGTCCCTGAGTGTCAGAGGTGTCTCCTGTTGGCTGGGTCACTGTGTCTTCTCCTTTACACTCTGGGGAAGAACACAGGAGCACAACCAGAGCTGAGAGCAGTGTACACAGGACACACTCCATCTTAAAAAGTCTTCACAAGTGTTTGTTTCAGTTGGTGACACTCTTTGCTTCTTTTTTTGCTCCAGTCTCACAGCCCTTTTTGGAGGACATGCTCCTCCCACAGTTCACTGTAGAAGTCACAGAGTTACAAACGTTTGTTTCACACTTTTATCCTAAGCTGGATATTTACTGTGAGATTTAAATGTGGAGGTGACACAAAAGGACAGATGTTTATTGTGTTCAACAAAGTGAAGAGCCTGAAATAGTGACAAACTCTCTCCAAACTGACACTGTTAAACTCCATTTTTGTTGTGACCAGTGTTGGTTATTTTACTTTAAAAATAATTAGTTACTGTTATAAATTACTTCCTCCCATAAAGTAACTGAGTTTGTAATGCAGTTATTAACCCACACAACTTCTCATCCAGTCACGTTGGTCCTGCTCTGTCCCTCGCTCTCCTCGCTCCAGCTGATGATGTGAGTCTGTCCCATAAACCGTCTACAGTTCGTCTGCTGCATGAAGTCTGACCAACCCATCGTCACGGAAAACTGTATAATAGAAACTTTGGTCCACCTGAAAAACTATATGTATTTAAGAATTTGGCCTCTGAAATTGTGACGTTGTCACAGTTTTTTTGTGCCATTCATTTCCACAGGAATCACGTGACTTTCAATTTTCTTGCAATGTTAGAAAAAAAATATCCGACCTTTCTCACATTTTTTAGCTAAAAAATCTTTTAACAACTGATTTAGAAACTAAATAAAAAATGTTATTTTTTTCTAGTGAGAAATGTGATATTCTGTTTCGATATCTGTAGACACTGTCATTACACAAGCTGTAATTCATGAGTTTGATCGATGATTTCTGGAACACCGAAACAAATCTGTTTTATTGATACAGTTTACTCTGCACCGTTCAAGTTGCTATAACAACGCCTAGATAAAAAGCAATTTTATAGCTGATTTAGAAACTAAATAAAACATTTGATCAGTTTCTAGTGAGAAATGTGGGATTATGTTTCTATGTCTGTAGACATTGTCATTATACCTGTTATAATTAATGAGTTTGATCGATGATTTCTGAAATGCTGAAAGAAATCTGTTTTATTGACACAGTTTATGGATTTTAACTTTTATTTTGAAGTGCATGATTTTAGTTCCTGTTTTGTTTGAACACATGTCTTCATGTTTTTAATGACGTCTGCCACAACTTCACATGATCTCAGCACTTTCAAACTGTTTTTATCGGCTGGTGGAGGAGACACAAAGACACACAGTCTTAAATTTGTTCTCACAGTCATAAATCACCTCGTCCAGAACTTCCTGTCCCATTCAAAGTTCATTCCAAACATTTCACCAAAACCCTCACAACAGTAAAATGATTCATTTCCACCTGCAGTCCCCGAACAGAGAAGAAACAACAAACTAAATGTGATGAAAACTTTTGTCTGAACCCAAACTGCATTGGCTGTAAAAGAGTTTAAATCAAAGTGTGCAGGAAGTTTCTCTGTCACTCTGAGAAGATGCAGCAGCTTCTACCACAGGAGGCTTTTGTGGAGCAGTCTCAGAAAGTGTCTCCCTCTAGAGGACGTGTGGAGTACTGCTGTTTTCTCTCACAGGTTTTTGTTCAGAGACTGTGGGTTTGCTGTCACTGTGGGCCTCACAGCACAGTAGTACACAGCAGAGTCTCCCACTGCAGCAGACGACACCAGCACAGAGACGACTTTACTTTTCACGTCAAACTTGAATCGTTTTACATCCCCTCTACTGAAATCTTTAGTTCCAGAATATGAAATCAGGAATTCTGGAGGTTTTCTTGGATATTGTCGATACCAGAAGAAATAATCATTGTACGCTGGTTGTTTGTCATAAGAGTATCCCAGAGAGACAGAGGAGCCTTCTGAAGCGCAGACCTCAGGCTTTAGAGCAGTGAGCTCTTCACATCTGACTCCTACATGAAAACAAATGAATGTAGAAGTTAGGAACATATTTCCTGCTGCTTCTTGCTCTGTGCTTCAGTAAGTGTTGAGTGGATGTAATAAAGTGTGAACATAGGTTTCAATAAGACTTACCACTCAACAAAAGCAGGAGCAGTGCTGCCATTAAAGGAAACATGTGTCCAAAACACAGCTGAGTGATCCTCATGTGAACTTTCTGAAGTCTGCTTAGTTTCTCACACTGACAGTTGGCTTTGCTGCGTCTGTGTTTAGTCTGAAGCTTCACAGAGAGTGTCTCCCTCTAGTGGAGCTACTGCAGTATTGTGTTGTCTTTGCTCCAGAGGTTTTTGTTCAGAGTTTTGGTGTTTCCTGTCACTGTGGGCTGCAGAGCACAGTAGTACACAGCAGAGTCTGTCACATCCACATCCTGGATCTTCAGAGAGAAAGAGTTTCCCTCAGCTTCAGCTTTAAAATTATTTTTTATGAACTGTTGGTAATTAGTTGTTGGAGTCCATCGTGTTCCTGTTCTGCCTTTACTCAACATGTACTGAGGAGCTCCTCGTCCTTCTTGCTTGTACCAGAACAGAAATATATTATCAGTTGCGTAAGTTGTTGTAAAAGTACAGAGTATTGTTGCTGTGTGTCCCTGAGTGTCAGAGGTGTCTCCTGTTGGCTGGGTCACTGTGTCTTCTCCTTTACACTCTGGGGAAGAACACAGGAGCACAACCAGAGCTGAGAGCAGTGTACACAGGACACACTCCATCTTAAAAGCTCAAATCCTCTCAAGTGTCTGTGTCTGCTCCTCTCTTACAGTCTGGCTCCTCCCTCAGGTCTCTGTGGTGGTGACACTGATGCAGTTGGACGTCTCTAAATACATGAGATCAGACACAATCTGTTTTTCCTTCACTTTATGGACTGCTGTGTTCGTCTGCAGCTCGTCTCCTTTGAGCCCAGAGAGTTTGAACTAGAACAGGAGGCACAGACTTTCTCTGCAGCCTCCTCTGTTACTGCTCTGCTCTGGAGACAAGTCCACACATTTCACTGTAAGATGGAGACGTTTTATTTGACTGACAAAACTGGAACTGTTCATGTGAACATACATATTTATAATATTTCCAACAAGCACAGAGGGAAATGAGAAAGAAGAAGAACATGTGCAGAAAGCTCTCTCTGTCTGTGTAGATCTGAAATGGACTTTTAGTAAAACAAAGAGGCTAAAAAACAGGACAACAGAGAATCAGAACCAGGAGAAAGAACATAACTATTCCCTACATGGCTGATGTTTCTGAAAACTACAGAGGATTTTAAGACAACATGAAATCCCAGACTATTTCAAACCTACAAACACTTCAAGACAGAAAGAAGATGAACCAACACAGACGAGAGAACAACACAGGACCTCAGTCTGTTGTTCATCTGCACCTAAAAGCCTCGGGTCACTCCTTTGAGGACAGTGAGGTACAGATCTGATCCAGAGAAAAGAACTGGTTTGAGAGGAGAATTAAAGAGGCTGTTTTTGTTAAGAAAGAGAATCCATTCTTGAACAGAAATGAGGGACAACATCTATGTCCTATTTACAACTCCCATCCTCAAACTGAAATCAAAACAAACAAGAGAACAACAGGGGAGTGAGGTCAGGTCCAGAGGTGTGAAAGCTTCATTATGACCCTGAATGATTCTGCTGATATGACCCACACTCAGTGCAGGTCAATAGGCTGAGCTGCAAACAGAAACTGTAAACAGTGTGTGTGTTAGTTTCAGAGGAGTTTCAGTGTAGTTAGCTCCTCCTGCAGACAGATATAAGGAAGTGTCACCAGCGTCTGACCAGAACTGAAGAAGCAGCTTGGACGAGCTGAGAAACATATTCACCCAAATAAACTTTGTCCAGTTGACAAATTGAATTTGTCCTTTTACTGAAGTGTGTTTAAAGTGTGGATCTGTGTCAGTCTGGCTCTTGGGGCTTGTTCACTTCTTATTTCAGGAGTCTCTGAAGATTGATGCTCCAGCAGTGACTGACCTCTGTGCTCCTGACCCACCTCCTGGACTTGTTCTTGTTTCTGTCTGAAAACATGTGGACCTGTGTTTCATTCTAAATCCACTCTGGTTTTGTTTGTGAACAAAAGTTCAGTTTATTGGAAAAGTGAATCTGTCACAGTGAATTCACATCCTGCACAAACCTACAGTTTGTACCGACATTTAAAATACACAATTACTGTTTGTCAGAACACACAGATCTAAAGGGCTGTGAGAGCAGCAGAGCACAGACTGGAGTTTAGATCTGGAGCAGTGAGAAGATGCAGCAGCTTCTTTTTTTGTTCCAGTCTCACAGCCCTTTTTGGAGGACATGCTCCTCCCACAGTTCACTGTAGAAGTCACAGAGTTACAGATTCTTGTGAGAAATATTAGTTTCACACTTTTCAACTTTCAGTTTGAACTACGATTTCACTCTGGAGAAGTGTGATGTACTTGGAGCACAGCTGCATGTAACAGTCCACTCCCATCACGCTCCAAAAGGACTTTTGGATCCACAAATGATCTGTGAGCAACACATTTTCAAACAGCTCTAAAAATAAAATGTTTAAAGAAAATGACTTGTCTCTTCTCTGTAGTTTTAGTGCTTTTATTGTGGAGAGACGAGTGATGATGGTCAACAAAATTAAATAATACCTAAATTATAACCAAGCAACAGCACTGGGCACAGTCCAGAAAAGAACTAAAAGGTCACACAGGTTCGTTCTTGATAAAACAGACACAATTTTAATTTTTTTTAAAGTTGTACATTTATTTTACACAGAGTTTAGTTGAGAGGACATGTGCATAAATAGTTCTGTGTGTTTTCATTGGTTCAGCTCAAAGTTGGTGAAAAAAAACAAGTTGTGGAGTAAGTTAACAGTGAGATTCACAGGTCAGGCCCATCTGAACGGAGCAAGATGGACAAGTCAGTCCAGTCAATCACAAAACGGCAAAGCGACGGCTCCAGCAGCCACAGCGCAGCTCCCAGAAGTCACATCTACAAATAAGAATGAAGTGACTGTTAATCCTACAACTAAACTGGCAACAAAGGTCCATAGCTCCAACATTCCACTTTCTCCTCACAGGAACGTGCATCGTGGGGCTTCAGCAGCGTCACCGCAACTATCCTGGACCAGCGCTCACGTCAACGGAGCACAACATGCGGCGCCAGGGAACAGGCCACGGCACGAAACCCAACAACCGAGTCAGGATCAAACTGAGTTAATAAAGTCGACTAAAGAGCGAGAAACAACCTGGAGAGCGGAGGACACGGAGCTGCACCGGGGACCAAGGAAGAGCAAAGGTCAGAGGGCGACAGACACAAAGACGAACTTTCTGAAGTCTGCTTAGTTTCTCACACTGACAGTTGGCTTTGCTGCGTCTGTGTTTAGTCTGAAGCTTCACAGAGAGTGTCTCCCTCTAGTGGAGCTACTGCAGTATTGTGTTGTCTTTGCTCCAGAGGTTTTTGTTCAGAGTTTTGGTGTTTCCTGTCACTGTGGGCTGCAGAGCACAGTAGTACACAGCAGAGTCTGTCACATCCACATCCTGGATCTTCAGAGACAGAGAGTTCTCCTCAGCTTCAACTTCAAAACGGTCTTGATTGAAATCTGGAGATTTAATTGTTTCTAGACCACTTTGACAATGATCTATATTTTTGCATCATGTATTTAGGAGCTCCTCGTCCTTCTTGTTTGTACCAGTAGAGATATGGTGTTGCAGCCGTTGTTGTAAAAGTACAGAGTATTGTTGCTGTGTGTCCCTGAGTGTCAGAGGTGTCTCCTGTTGGCTGGGTCACTGTGTCTTCTCCTTTACACTCTGGGGAAGAACACAGGAGCACAACCAGAGCTGAGAGCAGTGTACACAGGACACACTCCATCTTAAAAAGTCTTCACAAGTGTTTGTTTCAGTTGGTGACACTCTTTGCTTCTTTTTTTGCTCCAGTCTCACAGCCCTTTTTGGAGGACATGCTCCTCCCACAGTTCACTGTAGAAGTCACAGAGTTACAAACGTTTGTTTCACACTTTTATCCTAAGCTGGATATTTACTGTGAGATTTAAATGTGGAGGTGACACAAAAGGACAGATGTTTATTGTGTTCAACAAAGTGAAGAGCCTGAAATAGTGACAAACTCTCTCCAAACTGACACTGTTCAACTCCATCTTTGTTGTGACCAGTGTTGGGCATTTTACTTTAAAAATAATTAGTTACTGTTATAAATTACTTCCTCCATAAAGTAACTGAGTTTGTAATGCAGTTATTAACCCACACAACTTCTCATCCAGTCACGTTGGTCCTGCTCTGTCCCTCGCTCTCCTCGCTCCAGCTGATGATGTGAGTCTGTCCCATAAACCGTCTACAGTTCGTCTGCTGCATGAAGTCTGACCAACCCATCGTCACAGGAAAACTGTATAATAGAAACTTTGGTCCACCTGAAAAACTATATGTATTTAAGAACTTTGGCCTCTGAAATTGTGACGTTGTCACAGTTTTTTTTGTGCCATTCATTTCCACAGGAATCACGTGACTTTCAATTTTCTTGCAATGTTAGAAAAAAAATGTCTGACTTTTCTCACATTTTTTAGCTAAAAAACCTTTTAACAACTGATTTAGAAACTAAATAAAAAATGTTAATTTTTTTCTAGTGAGAAATAAGATTTTCTGTTTCGATATCTGTAGACACTGTCATTACACAAGCTGTAATTCATGAGTTTGATCGATGATTTCTGGAACACCGAAACAAATCTGTTTTATTGATACAGTTTTACTCTGCACCGTTCAAGTTGCTATAACAACGCCTAGATAAAAAGCAATTTTATAGCTGATTTAGAAACTAAAATAAAACATTTGATCAGTTTCTAGTGCGAGAAATGTGGGATTATGTTTCTATGTCTGTAGACATTGTCATTATACCTGTTATAATTAATGAGTTTGATTGATGATTTCTGAAATGCTGAAAGAAATCTGTTTTATTGACACAGTTTATGGATTTTAACTTTTATTTTGAAGTGCATGATTTTAGTTCCAGTTTTGTT